>NW_026684124.1:1791-140000 GCF_030247195.1 Topomyia yanbarensis | reverse complement strand
TTTGAATCGTTGCTGCACGGTCGCTTCGTGTAATAATCGGAGCCGAATGAAAATCTACATGGATGAATGGGCGGTTTGATCGTTTGACGTTTTCAGCTGCGTAACTGAATATTGAAAATGAATGCGGCTGAATATGATCAACTTTCATTCAATGAATTTGAATATTTTTAACTCTGCCGACGACATAGTAGTGATTTCAGAGGATGAAGACCGAGTGAGCCAGTCTCACGTCAGAGTACTTGGTATTTTCCGTCGAAGCCGCAGCCATTGCTCTGCAACCACGATATTCACGGATTCCCTCTCGGTACTTCGCGCACTCGAGAGCGGCCAGTTCCGGTACCCCTTCATCCAGGCAATAGAGATCGAAGCCGATTCCCTCATCACACTTTGTGGTTTCCCCGGACACTGTGACATACAAGGGAACGCTGAGGCAGACTCCCCGGTAGTGTGCGGTCGGAGAGCCAGAAGAACCCCCACCAAGGAACTGCCAGCCGCGTACATCATCCAGAATTTCGCAGAGGCCCTCAGCAACAACTTCATCGGTCGCTGGCGGGTGTCTCGGGGACACCTATATAAAATTAAGGGACTCCCCGTCAAATGAGACGACCGATAGGACTGGAAAGAACAGAAATTGTTCTCTAGACCTCGGACGCACATACAATATCCAACGTACCACCCTTCACCTGTACCACATGTGGGACCCGAAAAACATTGGAACATCTACTCTACAACTGCTTGTAGCTCCAGGACCTCCATATAAGATACGACATTCCACTTTCAATTCGCGACGCACTGTCCAACGATCCAGTAAAGGAGGAAATTGTCCTCTACTTCATGAAGGATGCCTGCCTCTTCATCATCATTTAAACCGAGACCCACCCCGTATACTCCAGCAACGGGCCTGTCCAACAATATACTGCATATGAGCCGGACAACCCCCACCCACGCACCGGAACGACCATCCCGGCCAGGATACCCAGACACAATTCTCCAACTGTGGGCCCTCTGCCACACCCGGATCGGGTGCTGGAGAGGTTTCCCACGGCCCCAAACCACCAGATACCAATAACCCCCAGTATATACCAGAAAATTCTCATACAACAATGATATGTAATTATAATCTTTTGTAAATATTTTCATTTTACGGGCGAGTTAAATCCTCAAACAAACAAACATCTCGATTCACTAATGCAAACAAATGGGTACAGACTAGATACAAGATTCGAAATTAATTGACTTGCAGCAGGTGAGTAACAACAGAAGTTTTTGAGCAGCATAAACAATCATTATATAATTATGATTTTTTGCAGTATATTGCACTTGAGGTAACAAATTTTTAAATAAGCTTTTCTTTACAAAATATAAATCTATTGACAAAGTAAAACCGTATATTGGAATAGAAATACTGAATAAACTTTATTAAGGTACGATTTTCTCCATTTACATATTTGCAGACATTTGAAAATATTTGCAGACTTTTTGAAATTTCACTGCAGATACGACGCAAAAGTACCTGGCATCCCTGCCAGGCTGGACGTTTGTTGGCTCGAATCAAAACTTGTCGAAAATAAACAAAGTTCATTCCGTAATGGACAAATAAAACAACCCACAGAATAAGTTATTTTAACTTAAATTTAGGTACTATTGAGTTTTGCATCGCTTTCGCACTTATTGGTGTTGTAAAAAACAAAGCGAGAGATTCGACTCACTCAAGGTCTTCCTTGGAATAAGGTACTTATGGGCTGGATGTTGTTGGCTCGAATCAAAACTTGTCGAAAGTAAACAAAGTTCATTTCATATCGCCTGGCGCCCAGGTGGTGAAATCAACGGGGTGCTGGAGCGTTGCCAAAAAAAATTTATTTCCAGATTAAATTTTACTAAACTTCCCAGTTTAACTCAGCCGAAATGCTGGCTGGATCTAATTCGTATTCCGGCTCCGGTGACACAACCGATTCAAGTTAGAATGTTTAAGGGGTACCATTTCGATGCGGCTTAGCCGCATAACCGAGGCCCGGGCGAGGTGGCCACCGACCCGCCGTCGGAAGCAAGCGAACCTGTGATCCACTCGTTTTCCCGGCTTACTCAAACATAGGGGCTATCCCTACACTGAAAAAAATCCAAACGTTAATTCTATTTGCTTCAAACCGCTTAAAATTCATATGAAGAAGAAATGCTATTGTTATCACGCGCACACATACCTTCTATGTGTCAACTGTATAAACTATGTATGCACACACATAAGTTATATGTGCATATTGTTATAGAATGGGGTTTTATGTGGCTAATAGTTATGAAATGTGAATGTAAGATTAATATTTCTTGTAAATACACACATTAGGTTTATGTGCCAGCAAATAGTGTCTATATGCCTCCGTTAATTGCAAAAATCTATGTGTAAAATCAATAGGCATAACGTTTACTTTTTTTTAGTGTAGTTTAAGTCCGACTGAGCGGTAGCGAAGTCGGACAGCACGCGCAAAAGCGATGTGGCGTAGCCACATTGGGTGCTGGACACAAAATAAAATTGGCATCGCTAGCAAAAGATAAACACAAATGAACACTCCAGATGAACCTATCGTCAATTGACATTTCGATGAGTTTTGATTCGAGCCAATAATATGGGCCCGTACTTATGAGTTGTTTGAGGTATACTCAAAATTAGGTAGATTCAACTTAAATTTAAGCATATTTAACTCAAGGTTGAGTATAAAAAACCAATCAATGAGTTGTGATTTTTGCCTTGGTTAAAGGGAAACTACCTTCAACACGGTTTACCTAATTTAACCTTATTCCACGATACCCCGAGATTGAGTCAAAAGAGCTCAACTTTGGGTAGTTTTTCGTATCCGTGTAGCGTCAAACTGGTTCCCAGGTGGCGAAATCATTAGAGTTCAACGGGGTGCTGGAGGGTTGCCAGAAAATTTTTATTTCCCGGAATTTTTTTTAAAAAACTTCCCAGTTAAACTCAGCCGGAATGCTGGCTGGTTCTAATTCGCATTCCGGCTTCAGTGGCACAATCGATTCTAGTTAGAATCGGTTGTCACTGGAGCCGGAATACGGATTAGAATCAGCGAGAATTCCGGTTCATTTCCGGTTAAACTTTACTGGATTCCGGTGACCATCCGATACCATTCAGGAACCTCTGTTTAAGGTGGACCAGTACGATACGGCTTAGCCGCATAACCGAGGCCTAGGAACCGAAGCGGTGCAATGCCGCTGAGGATCGGCCGGGCGATGTTGCCGCCGACCCGTCGTCGGAAGCAACTAAACCTGTGAATCACTCGTTTGCCCGGCTTACTCAAACATAGGGTATATCCCTAGTTTAAGTTCGATTGAGCGGTACACTGAGAAACAAAAATATGCATAGTTAGCATACTTTCTATTCCCGTCTACTTTCTCCTGCTGTGATTTTTATGCATTTTCTAGCTTATACTTCAAGTAAGCATTCAATTAGTGGATGGACTGAATATGTCCAATGCATAAAATTTACAGCAGAAGAAACGAGAGGCAGATAGAAAAGTATACTATCGATGCATAAGAAAAGTTCTGCGTGTAGTGAAGTCGGACAGCACGCGCAAAAGCGATGTGGCGTAGCCACATTGGATGGTGGAATCAAAATAAAATTGGCAACGCTAGCAAAATGAAAACACAAATGAACACTCCGGATGAACCTATCGTCCATTGATATTTTGACGAGTTTTGATTCGAGTCAGTAATAGACCCCCACCTGTCAGCTATCACAACTTGTTGAAATGTCAATTGACAATAGGTTCATCCGGAGTGTTCATTTGAGTTTGCATTACTGCACAGTTCACACGAAATCGAATTGCACAGTTTGAAAGTGTGATGAATCAAAAGTGTGATCAAAAGTGCATCCTTTGACCTGACAGATTTTTGACATTGAAAAGTGTCAGAAGCAAACTTCGTCTTACTTTTACTATCTGGAAGGTTTGCATGGCTGCCAGGCTCGCTGTTTTTATAATATATTTGATGGAAAAAGTTATTTTTTTAAACTTTTAAAGCAATAAACAATAAGTTAAGTTAAAACAATTAGCTGTTTTAAATATACGAATGAAAAGAAATATTCATTTTTTCTTTAAGAACGAAGGCATTAGGAACCACTCGTTAATCTCACTCACTCACCCGTGGGAGAGTTTATCCGATGTCAACATTTTTCAGGATAAGATGAGTCGCCGTCTCCACAAATAGTATCGAGAACAATTTTACCGATCATTTACTCATTCTTCGGCGGATTAATTTATCCGAAAAAGTTATCGTGAAAATGCGAGTTTTTATTTTTGAAATTGTGAATTATCCAGACTCAATCACTCAAATAATTGCAAAATGCACTAACTGCTCGTGGTTGTTAAAACAATATGACTTTTAAGTAGTTATCCTCTAGGGAGAGATATGCGAAGGAAAAATAGGCAAACTAGCAACGGTAAATATCGCGATGAAAAACTAGCATCACTTATTGCGAACCAAGTTTAGCGTGACATTATTATCATAACTTTTATTTTAAAAATAAGAAATGAAGTGCATTGGAAAATGTTATGCGAATCGGCCTTGTAATTACGCTCTAATAGCTGAAATAAGTTTTTTTTTCGGTACCCGAAGGATGCTGCATTACACGATAAATGGGTTGAATTTTTCGAGTTCCGGAAGACTTCCCGTTGCTGTATTCTATGCGGCTATGTAGCGCAAGTATTATTCAAACAAAAAATCAGTAAATATGTATATAATAAAAAGAGAATGTTGCAAAAAACTCCGTTCCTGTGTATTCGCACGTTACGCAGTTATAGGAGTTTGAGGAAAACCAAAAAAGCACATTCAAACGTTTTCTTCCAGTAAACATTTGATGATGGATCTATTTCCTGCAGAAAACCATTTTTGACCCTATCGAACAACGTAAACAATCTACAGAACATAGATTAGATTCATAAAATATACCATGTAGCTTTCGGACAAAAAATCATCTCTTCAGATCAACCAAAAGCAACACTGCCGACAACGCAACCATCCGGAAAAAATCAGATAGAAGGTATTACCGATGATTCCGCCGGGAATCCGATCTTTGGTTTGGTTGGTTACCCTAATTGAACAGCATTATTCTTGTCAGGAAAGTTCAACTTACAATAGCGCCTATTTATAATTCTTTGTCTAATGTTTAACAACAAAAATAAAAAATTAACATTACTACCCAAAAATATTGCACCAATGCAGTCAAATAATGATGACTGGCTCAAAATTTTGACAATAAGCTGGCTCAAGATGACGCCTTCGCATATCTCTCCCTAGAGGATAACTACTTTTAAGAAACAATTTTTCGTGTTTTTCAGTGTCAAAAGAGCAAATATCAATGAATCAAGATGGAAAAATTGAAATGCGTGAATATTTATCATTTCACTAATTCTTATTATGACATACCTCTGACGAACCCTACAACAAGTTCAAATACCAAATTTCACAATATTTAAACATTTTCGCGTCTCGCCCATTTAAGTTTTGCCGTTGTCACTATACATTAAAAGCTAAAATTTAGCACTTGTAGATACGATTTGCTTGTCTATGCAATACTCCCACGACCGGGAATTTTGTGTGCAAATTGCCATTGTTTATAAAACAGGTTACTCTTGATAGTCGGCTGCCGGTTTAAAGAAAAATCAAAAAGTACTCGAACAATAACTAAATAATTAGCTAACAAACTACACATTGCAGTTATGGAAGAGACTGGTGAGTCGTCGTCCTCCCGTTAAGTAGATGAAGCATGAACACTTTCCCTATCCTTTATTTTTCCCCGTGAATGATGGAGGTGGGAACGTCCGGCAATGATATAAGAAAAATAACTGTTGTTTTGTGTTTGTTACTATGTTTAAATTTTAATTTATATAGGTTTATAGGCCAAAATTATTCTAGCTTACATTTCTGTACTCTGTGATTTAAGATCTAAATATGTCGATGACGATAGCCCAGAGACGCTGCTACGAACCAAAGGCAAACTTCTAATTGCACCGTAAAATTATGACTTTTGCGATGAGTTAGATTTTTTTTTCAAATTGTGAAACTTAGTTCTCGTTATCTTTCCCTTACTTAGGACTTGGCCTCCTATCGTTTTTTCCATTTTCCCAGTTCCGTACCCCGTACCGTGCGGGATGAGACGGCTGCTAGCGAATTCAATAGACATGCCTTCGATATCAAGCATACCCTTGAGTGCTGCAACAGAGGGGGGCACCGTAAATACTTCATTAAAATCTAAATGTTTGCCAGAAAAGACAGGTGAACTTATTCCTTGGAAGCTTTCCACCATCAGTGAACGAGTATGCAAGCTGACATAATGGCCATTACCTTTCGCCCTCGGGGTTCGTTCTGTCCATGCAACCGGGATAAACGCCGGTGCTGACGATGACAGGATGAAGCATTTGCACTTTTGAATACAAATAACAAAAAAGTCTACTAAATTTGTTTAACTAGCAGCAAAAAAATTACAATGTCAGTACGTTGCATGCAAAGCTAATGCCATCGAACAGGAAATGGATAATCTCATCATGAGTTATTTACGAGTTTCACAGGCTCGAAATGGTTGTTTGGGTCTAATTTAAAGCAACAACTTTTGGACTCGAACGTAAATCAAAATTGGTAGAAACTCCACCAACAAACACACGCGTGAAATTGATTCCCTTCCATCAATAGACCCCAATTAACCTTGGCCCTTGTTTCGCAGCATATTTTTTTTATCTATAGCATACAATGTTCGGTTCGTTGCTCGAACGCACAAAGGTGAATCCTTACCGAGACGAAACTGCAGGCACTGTAGGCCGCACCGATGGCGATCGCCGACGAGCCAAAGTACTTTTTGTAGGAATTAGTCGAGATCAGGTAGGACAGCACCACGACGAAGGTCAGGATGAACTCGACACCGAATCGTTCCCAGGCCGCCAGGGACGAGGTGTGGGACACTGCCGCCTGCAGATTGCCCTGATAGCCGGGAACCGTCACGCTGCAAAGATAAAGGAGAAAGAGAGAAAAAATGTTTGAAAAAAATGCATGAAAGATCAGAAAGGCACATAATTTGGGGTGCGAGGTGATTGGGAGGGCGAAATAGATCGAGAAGGCAGATTCGGGTAAAGTGGTGGCGGTCTCGTGGTTTTGATGGTTTTATGAGCATTGACACTGGAAAGAAGACTATGGCAATATATTGCTAATACATACATACATATTTCATTACCACATTTTTTTACCGTTGCACAAATGCTGACCAATGCTCCCTCGACGAAACCAAATCATGTACATATTTACAAAGGGAGGTTAAAGAGGGTGCAAACGGCTTGTCACCGCAAGAACAAGTGGTTAATTTTCATGTGAATATGAATAAAAAAGCAATCTCATATGGGTGATCAAGAATGTGGACTTTGTGCGGTATGATTTGCATATTGGACACTCCAATGGAGGGTTGGTTCGTTTAATCAGATCAATAGATCGGAAATTAGCGCTTTCTCTGGTGTAGTAGGCATTTTATTGCATAACAAGTTAGCAGTGTCACTGTGTGATTATTAATGATTCTGGCAAACATCGAACATTCGATGTTGGATGGGGTGTGGTCTTTTTTACAATCTGCTCGAATTCTACTAAAATATGCAGCTATGGTAGATAGTTTGCAGACTAATGCTGATGAACGAGAAAAAAACAGCATAAAATTTTGCTGTTGGTTCTGGAGTAGTCCCTTAATTTACAAAATTATCGGGTGTGGGCAGCATCTGGACATTGCTGTTCCAAAAGAAATGAGCCGGATGAACTTCGTTTGACAATTCTCGGTGGTTTGTTTGCTTGGAAGTTCGAATTGGAGTTCGAATGTGACAGATGGGGCCCATATTATTGCCTCGAATCATAACTCGTCGAAATGTCAATTGACGATAGGTTCATCCGGAGTGTTCATTTGTGTTTACATTTTGCTGGCTGGATGTTGTTGGCTCGAATCAAAACTTGTCGAAAGTAAGCAAAGTTCATTTCATATCGTCAACCTGGCGCCCAGGTGGTGAAATCGTTAGAATTCAATGGGGTGCTGGAGCGTTGCCAGAAAGATTTTATTTCCAGATTAAATTTTACTAAACTTCCCAGTTAAGCTCAGCCGGAATGCTGGCTGGTTCTAATTCGTATTCCGGCTTCGGTGACACAACCGATTCTAGTTAGAATATTCAAGAGGTACTATTTCGATGCGGCTTGGCCGCATAACCGAGGCCTAGGAACCGAAGCAGCGCAGGATGATCCGCCGGGCGAGGTGGCCACCGACCCGCCGTCGGAAGCCCTGGAACCTGTGATCCACTCGTTTACCCGGCTTACCCAAATATAGGGGCTATCCCTAGTTTAAGTCCGACTGAGCGGTAGCGAAGTCGGACAGTACGCGCAAAAGCGATGTGGCGTAGCCACATTGGGTGGTGGACACAAAATTAAATTGGCAACGCTAGCAAAATGTAAACACAAATGAACACTCCGGATGAACCTATCGTCAATTGACATTTCGACGAGTTTTGATTCGAGCCAATAATATGGGCCCCATTTTGCTAGCGTTGCCAATTTTATTTTGTGTCCAGCACCCAATGTGGCTACGCCAAATCGGTTTTGCGCGTGCTGTCTAGGGATAGCCCCTTTGTTTGAGTAAGCCGGTCAAACGAGTGGATTACAGGTTCGCTTGCTTCCGACGACGGGTCGATAGCCACCTCGGCATTTCCTCAGCGGATTTGCGCCGCTTCGGTTCCTAGGCCTCGATTATATGGCTAAGCCGCATCAAAATGGTACCCCTTAAGAATTCTAACTAGAATCGATGCCGGAATACGAATTAAAACCAGCCAGCATCCCGGCTGAGTTAAAACACACAAAATCCGCTGGATTAAAGCCTACTAGTATTTCGACTGGAGGCTTCTTACTATACTTGAATGTTATTCCACTGGCAGTAGTCCATTTTGTTCAACAAATATTATAAGAAAGAGGAAATAGGCTTGTCTGATGCGAGGACGAAATATAGAAAGAGGTAAATGAATACTAATCTGATGTGATGCGCACATTCAAATTGGAAGCCGTTATAAATCGCCAAAACAAAACAAATAACGGAGGTTTTGCTACCACCAAAAAGGTAAGACGACATGTACAAAAAATCTGCTCTTCGCTGAGAATCGAAGAAAATCACAATCGTAAATCCCAGTGCGGCTTTGTTGCTCTAGAATTTCGCCAAACATTTCATTCCTGCGGGCAAATTCATGTAAAAATTGGTCGAAAACTCAATAAACTAAAAAACGCAGGGAATAATTATTTTTTGCGAGAAGCAAATGGAAGAACAACAAACAAGTTACGTTAGACTTGAACATTCGCAACATTATTGCTTGTAGTCTGTAACGGGGTTGCCAGTTGATTTGTTTTCACTGAACAAAGATGGCGTCTTTTTGTTATTCTAGTCTCTACTGAAAGTTTTTTAGGCCGCTCCGATGGCGATCCGATTTTGCCGTCCAGCTCCGTTTCGGAAATGCTAAAATGTGCTTCATTACCGGCAACATTCCGTTGCCGCACAAAATCTGTTCTAGTCAGAAAATATAGAAGCAATGCGGATATAGTTCGACAAAAGCAGACAATTCCATATATCTTTTCCCAACAGCTCAAACACCCCTGGGGGTAGCCGAAAGCAAGTGACTTTTAAAACAAGGAAACAACTGCACTCGCGCTCTGTTGAATATGAAGTGTGAAACAAAACATTGGTTGAAATCCATATCTGTATTGTAACTGCCTGTATGAGTTTTTAGGGGAGGTTAGTAATGTTGTCCCCTAGTTTCATTCTTCGTTTAGTTTTTTTTTCTTCCTGGAGACTGAATGTGGTTTTCGTTTGTTTTTTTATTGGCAATGAATAAGTGGAAAATTTTGACCCTTCCGATTAGGTGGAAGGAAGAACAGACTAGTGTCGTAGGTCAAAACCGTTTGTAACCGAATAATTCACCAGAGTGTCATAAGAGCGCTTGGGCGCATATGACAGGGGCGTGGGTATATCGATCATATAAGTTTGGAGGATTGCGTAGAGGTGTTTAGTGTTTGTAATGAAAACTGATAAAACACTGGTTGGAAAACATTTTTGTATTGAAATGTAGTTATATCAAAATGAATAAATACATTTTTTCCCGATGAAATATTTTGAACCTTTCTTAACAACTTCGATACATATTGTTGTGCTGCCTGAGTACATAACATATTGTGTGACAGAACTTTTTTGTTGCCATGAAGAGAATCTTTCAACATTTGAGAACACATTAATCGATTTTTAGTACTAATGTTAAAAAGAAAAAAAGTATGCACTCCTTTATTCCTTCTGTAACTCGTCAGGGTATCAATTTTGCATTGGTTGGAAGTTGCTGCAATTGACTCACATTCACTGTAGCGTGGTTTGTTTTGGCAAAGCATGATGCGAACCACTGTTATGTTAGTTGCATAGTTCACGTTATGCTGTAATTTTTTCACCTTTGTATACAATATTGTAAGTGTATAGCTTCATTTCTCAGCTAACCGAAAGGAATTCAAAAGCACCAGTAATTCTCGCTGTGGGAAATAAGGTGAACGACATCCTAAGGGGCCGCACCAGAAGCCCTGGTTGATATTTCGCCAGGCGCAAATCCAGGTGAGGAACCCTGCCGGTCTGACTCCCTCACCACCGAAATAATAAATTTAATGAGCAATTTTGAAAAACGTTTCAATTTAAAATCAGTATCAAATTCATCTTATTTGGATTGTTTAGCACCATCTGTCAGAAAGACAATGCAAAGCTATACACGATTAACGTATTACGTATTGCACAATGTTCGTTTCTAAATCGCAATTCAGGCCCCATCCCCAACATTTTTTTCCGGATCCGTCCTGTATTTTGCCAATAAGCTAGCTGGATATTGTTGGCTCGAATTACAACTCATCGAAAGTAAACAAAGTTCATTCTGTAGCGTCAAACTAGCGCCCATGTGGCGAAATCGTTGGAGTTCAATGGGGAACTGGAGCGTTGCCAGAAAAAAATTCATTTCTAAGATTATGTTTCAGCAAACTTTTGATAACCATCCGATACCCTCCAGGAACCCCTGTTTAAGGTATGATGCAGCTTAACCGAAGCCTAAGAACCGAGGATCTGCCAGGCTAGGTGGCCGCCGACCCGCCGCCGGAAGCAAGCAAACCTCATTTGCCTGGCTTACTCAAACATAGGGGCCGTCCGTTATTTAAACCCGCGTAAAAAGCAATGTGGCGTAGCCACATTGGGTGGTGGAATCAAAATAAAATTGGCAACGCTAGCAAAATGTTGAACACAAATGAACACTACGGATGAACCTAGGGCACCTATTATGGCTCGAATCAAAAGTCGTCGAAATGTCAATTGACGATAGGTTCATCCGGAGTGTTTATATTTTGCAAGCGTTGCCAATTTTATTTTGATTCCAGCAATGTGGCTACGTCACATTAGAGGTGTGCGCCACGCCGCCGCCGCCGCGCCACGCCGACGATTGCATGTAAAAGTAGTAAGCCCATCGGCGTGACGCCGGCGCGCCGCCGATTGTTACCTGAAATCGGCGGCGCGGCGCACACCTCTACGTCACATCGCTTTTGCGGGTGCTATCCGACTTCGCTACCGCTCAGTTGGATTTAAAACTAGGGATAGCCCCTATGTCTGAGTAAGCTGGACAAACAAGTGGATCACAGGTCAATGGTTACCTCGCATGGCGCCACTTCGGTTCCTAGGCCTGGGTTATGCGGCTAACCCGCATCGTACTAGTCCACCTTAAACAGGGGTTCCTAAAGGGTGTCGGATAATTACCGGAACCAGGTAAAGTTCAACCGGAAGTGAGCCGGAATTCTCGCTGGTTCTAACTCGTATTCCAGCTCCAGTGGAACACCCGATTCTAACTACAGTCGGTTGTGTCACTGGAGCCGGAGTGTGAATTAGAACCAGCCAGCATTCCGTCTGAGCTTAACTGGCAAGTTTCCTAAAATTTAATCTAAGAAATAAAAATTTTCTGGCAATGCTCCACCACCCCGTAGAACTGTAACGATTTCGCCACCTGGGCGGTACCATTACGGAACTCTGTTTACTTTAGACAAGTTTTAATTCGAGCCAACAACATCCGGCCATGAACCTAGGCTGGATGTTGTTGGCTCGAATCAAAACATGCCGAAAGTAAACAAAGTTCATTTCATATCGTCAACCTGGCGCCCAGGTGGTGACATCGTTAGAATTCAGCGGGGTGCTGGAGCGTTGCCAGAAAATTTTTATTTACAGATTAAATTTTACTAAAATTCTCAGTTTAGCTCAGCCGGAATGCTGGCTGGTTCTAATTCGTATTCCGGCTCCAGTGACACAACCGATTCTAGTTAGAATATTTAAGGGATACCATTTCGATGCGGCTTAGCCGCATAACCGAGGCCTAGGCGCAAAGCCGCTGAGATCCGCCGGGCGAGGTGACCACCGACCCACCGTCGGAAGCAAGCGAACCTGTGATCCACTCGTTTGCCCGGCTTACTCAAACGTAGGGGCTATCCCTAGTTTAAGTCCATTGGGTGGTGGACATAAAATAAAATTGACAATGCTAGCAAAATGTAAACACAAATGAACACTCCGGATGAACCTATCGTCAATTGACATTTCGACGAATTTTGATTCGAGCCCATAATATGGGGCCATGAACCTATCGTCAATTGATATTTCGACGTCTTTTGATTCGAGTCAATAATAGGGACAAAATTATTCCCGTTAAAAAGAAAAGGCACTGAATTAATCTGAAATTGAAATGATAAAACTTTTGCATTAAAAAACCGACTGAGGTTAGGTATTTAGTGACGAAAACAAGCCAAATTCATTTGGTTTGATTTTGCATCTGTAGTCGTAAGTAAGCTGTTAGGAACCTTAACATGAGGCAAATTTTCCATTGCATGGGCGAGCTAGTGATTCCGAAAGTAGAGTCGTCTGAGTAGAGTTATGCCGTTTTCAATGGCGGTGCACCGGTGTAGTGGAGTCTAGGGGCAGATTATTTGTGATGCATTTTTGCAAATCAGCGAAATTAAATGCATTTATTTCCATCAAAATAGAAATTCATAATGTATTTTGCGTTACGTGCAATGTCTTTTGAGTTGCGTGTAAGACGTCAAAACCCTACGAAAAAACTAGCCCTACATTCCACAAACGTCGAACAAAGTGGATCAGCGTAGGACGTTTTTTGAACAAACTTCCCAAAAAGGGTTTATCGCCCGGTTACCCTCTCATTCGTCACTAACAAGAGGTCAACAGCAGGCTTTACTCAGATAATGGCTGGTGCCATCAACATATTTGTAGTAACATGCCCTACATCGAGTAAGATTGAATCAATCATTGGATGAATGTCGATGTGATTTTCTTTTATGGGTGTTACTCATGTTTTTGGTAACGTGCAGTACGAGTTACTGATTTTGAGTAGATTTTACACAAAGTGAGAGATTAATAAAGGGAATTTTACCCAGTTTGGCTTTAGAGTGTATCGTTTACATGCGCTAAGTTTTGCAGTTGTTAGTGAGTTTCCAGCCGAGATGAAAGGAAATCAGCAAACCGTTCGCGAAAAGATTTTGTTCACCCAGATGCAAAATTCTGGGTTGTCGCATTGCGTCTTAGGAAAACCAATGAATGTACATCATTCAACCATTTATTTATTATTTATTAATTAATTAATATCAACAGACACAGTGTGGTCCTAATGATAATTTCTTAATCTATTTAAAAAGTCAACATGTAATCTGCTACGTGGAATGTGAAGATCGAACTCGGATGACACTCTGTTGAAGGTCCGCTGCAAACCAATGATGGCACCGTTTACTCCATAGTTAGTCCGGCGAAGAGGTAATCGGAGGAATAAATTATTGCGAAGGGCGCGAGGGCGAACATTCATATTTATCGCACTGAGAAGCTCGGGGCAGTCAATTCGATCTTGCAAAATATCCGAAATCGTCATAGCACGGAATAGATCCCGTCGCACTTGCAATGTATCGAGTCCAATAAGCAAACCCCGGCTTTCATAACTTGGCAGCTGGTGAGGGTTGCTCCAAGGCAATCGACGAAGGGCAAACCGAACAAATCTGCGCTGTACTGTCTCAATTCGATGGACACCGTTGAGATAATGAGGGTTCCACACAACTGAACAATATTCCAGAGTTGATCGAACGAGTGAGCAGTAGAGAGATTTCAAGCAGTAAATATCTGAAAAGTGCTTAGATATTCTCATTATGAACCCCAAACAGCGTGATGCCTTTGCGACAATATAGCTGATATGCTGTTTAAACGTCAGTTGTTCATCGAGAAAAACTCCGAGATCTTTGACACAATTCGCTCTGTCAATTATGGATTCAGCTAGACAGTATTCGAATCGAATTGGCGTTTTTTTCCTCGAGAACGTAATGACCGTACATTTCTTGGGGTTTAGGGTCATTCGGTTGATCTCGCACCATTCCGCAAAGGTTTCCAGTTGGCGTTGAAGGAAAGCTGCATCATCAGTATTCCGTATTCTATGGTATAACTTGAGGTCGTCGGCGAAAGACAACCGTGGTCCTTCTAAACAAAAGTTGACGTCGTTGAAATACAGAAGAAAAATCAATGGACCGAGATGGCTGCCTTGCGGAATACCAGATGAAGCAAAGAACTCTTCGGATACACAATCACCTATCTTGACTGCTAGACGACGATCACTGAGATACGATTGCATCCAACGGAGAATATTAGTACCAAAGCCAAGTCTATCCAATTTTGCCACTGCAATAGCGTGATTTATCTTGTCAAAAGCAGCTGAAAGATCCGTGTAGATAACGTCAGTTTGAAGGCCGTCGGACATAGCATCTGTAACATATGTTGTGAACGACAGAAGATTCGTAGATGTTGAACGTTTCGGCATAAATCCATGCTGAGTCTCGGAGATATACTGTTTGCAGTGGCTGAAGATGGGTTCCAACACAGCCATTTCAAACAGCTTAGGAACTGCGCTTAGCGTTGTAATACCACGGTAATTGTCAACTACCTTTTTATCACCTTTTTTGTGAACTGGAAACATGAAGGACGATTTCCAGAGTTCGGGAAATACTCCGGTTGATAGCGACAATTGAAACAGATGACAAAGAGGTTCAATTAGACCGGCAGAGCATTTTTTTAGAATAATAGTTGGTATACCATCTGGGCCTGCCGAGGTTGAAGCCTTCATTTTGCTAATCGCCAGTTGTACCATATTATTGTCGATATTGATAGAGTTCAAAGACTGGTATGATTGAGGTACATTAAGAGCCGCGCGTGAAGCCTGGGTCGGTGTCAGTTTCTCGTTGGAGAAAACACTCGCGAACTTTTCAGAGAATAGTTGGCAGATCTCCTGTAAACTAGAGCTCATACGTCCTCCATAGCTCAACGTTGAAGGCAACCCGGATTCCTTTCTTTGCTCGTTTACATGCTTCCAGAATGTTTTAGGTTCGGACTTCAACTTACGTTGCACGTTTCGCAAGTAATCGGCATGGCAACGCTTCGATGTCTTTTTATAGACTTGGTTAACATGAACGTAGTGTTGTCGCAGCACGTAGCCCCCAAACTTGGAGTACTTCTTCAGAGCGGCTCTTTTAGTCGCTTTTAACCGTCTCAGCTCGGCAGTGTACCACGCTGGGTGCTTAGATTGAAGGCCACTTCTTTTGGGTACATAGCGATCGATAGCATAGCTCATAACATTGGAGAAGGTCTGCACTGCAACGTTGACATCATCATTGTCGAGAATTTCAGTCCAGTGGATATTCGACAGGAAGTCAATAATGCTATTATAGTTGGCTTTTCTAAAATTATAGCTGACGGTGTCAGAAGCATTGCAGTCATGCTTCACTCGAATCGCTTCAAGCAATATATGCAGGGGAGGGTGATGTCTAACAGTCTTTACCAGGGGGAACGGTGCTGCGGTAACTTTTGGCGCGTAGTCAGATTTGCTCGAAAAACAGAGATCAAGGATTCTGTTGTTCTCGTTCACCACATTATTCGTTTGGCGCAGCAGATTTAGACTGTAGCAGTCAAGCAAACTGGTGATACCAGCATGAAAAGATGACAATTCGGGATCAGCGAACATAAATCCGTCAGAAGCAGAGCGCCATTTTAATCCGGAGAAATTGAAATCACCAACAATCAGGATCTCATCAACCGGGCTTGCTTGAGCGGAAATCCGTTCCAGTGACTCAGTATGTGAATCAATCAATGTCGAATCGCGAGTGCGGTCCGGTGGAAGATAAACCACGCAAAGAAAAAGTGCGTAGCCAGCCAGTTTGATTCGCACCCTTTCAAGTGTTCTCCAAAGGTTCCAGAAATAGATGACTGTGGACCAAAAGTTAGGAGCTGGACGAAAAACCTATAGAGCACTGATTGCTAATTTCAAGCGGAATCCGCATATTTCGACACGGGACTTAGCCAAAAAAGCATGTTTCTGATGTTTGATGTTTTGCAACATTCCATCCAGAGGGGCAAGAAATGATCCGTATTGAACATCTACAAGGTGTAGAACTTCCCAAATCGAGACGAAATTCGCTTCAAAGTACCTGATTCGGCAGGCCATTTGCCCTTGTGGAACCATTCGTAACTAAAGGCACCGTGAACGGTGAGATTTACAAAACTTAGTGCTTTGGCCGTTTTTGAGACTGCACGATCAAAACCCGGTGTTTTGACCTGATTTAGCGTGACATGTGACTATTCCGTACAGGAGTGGCATGCGACTAATTTGCGGTGAATTTTGTGCCGAAAGACATGAACCCTCCAAACTGTCCTGAACTGTGTCCGATCGAAACCTAATGGGCCATGATGAAGCGCGAACTTCGGAAGACCAAAGGAGTGGTTAAGGACGAAAAAGAAATTATTAGGGAAAAGAAAAAAACTGAGAAAAACGTACCGGAAACGACTGAACAGGTTCTGCGAATGCCACTTCCAATTCCGAATCCAGCAATCAAAAGTAAATTCACAATACAGTAGCTTACAACAAGCTTATAAAACGATTTGCCATGTTAAATGCAAACACCGCTCCAGGCTGAGAGCCGCTGCATAACAGTATGTCACAACCCGAAGAGTTTATCCTTTTTGATGCATTACCACATCTGAAACCCAGTGAACTCCACCCACTCGACGCTTGGCTCTTAGATTCTGTAGTGTATGCGTGTAAATAGTTTCCCTGAAGCTATAAACTAGAGTACTGCCCGCAATGTCAATGACAACATACCGGAGCAAGTGCATTGAGGACATAAATCACTACGTGCGGGAACCTAACATCCTTCGTTGAGTCGTAACCAAACGTACTGCGTATCTGCGCAGCGTGTTTCCAAGCCGGAGTCACCGGCAGGCAACGTGTTTTCTCAGCCATAAACCCGAGGGGGTAAAGTCAACACTTCCTTTCACACAGGAGACGCCTAGAGGGGGGATAATCCAGTGCCCTCTTCGCGTATCGTTCGCAGTCGAAGAATAATTGTTATTGAGTGTTGATAATGGAGTATTAATTTTCTAGCCCTTCGTCGACTAACTGACTGACTGACTGACAGCGCTGCGAGAAAAGGCAAATCGCATCCTTCATCCGACCTCCAATTCGCAGCGGTTTTGAGATGCGCTAATGCAAATGCGATGCAGCTAATTTGCATGCAAATGTGAGTTTAAAATTAGCAAAGTCATCACTAGATCTAGGGTGAGATTGGAGTGGTCCTGCAGCACGAACGACGACAAAGTTCTGCCGGGTGATTGAGCTGGAACAGCATCGGAAAGAGTTTATTGCTAATTTATGCACGAATTTTGCAAAACTGCACGCCTGTTCGATTGACTCACTTGATTGCTCTATTTCGGGCCGACCTTCGTCGTTCGATTTTTCGCTGCACAAACATTGGCAACGGTTTCGAATTAAATTTTCCTCCCTGCTGCCTGTCCGTAAGTGAGAACATTTTTCCCGCTTGATTGATCCACATGGTCTGGATTGAAGGGGAGAATGGTAATTTGTGGTGAGGTCGTGGCCGGGAAATTTGTTTCAAATTTGTTGCCAGCAGCCAGGTGCACGTGATCCGAATGAATCGTGCTGGCTGACTGGCTTCGTGGCGGCAAGTGGATCAATCACGCTCGCGCGTTGATTAGGATGGTACCCTCTATGGCCATTTGTTCCGTGGCGTCGTCATGACAGTCGGGCAGGAAGTTTCATTCAGGGCAGGGCTCGAAGGGGAAATGCTATAACTCATGCACTCGTTTTGTGGCCCCGACAGCACACGAAAGGGAAAAACAATGCACCGCTATTGTGGGATTGCGGGAGGAACAGAATCGGAGAAACATGACAAAGAGAATTTTTCCCGAAAAAAAACAGCCTGAACATAAAATAGCAATTTCCTGTGTCATCCTCTTTCGATGGTTGTGAGCAAACTGCATCTACATATACCTACAACAGAGGGTTAGGGATTTTTTTGTCGTATACAAACGTGCTTTGATTAAGGGTCGTCATAAATTTCATCGAAAACAAGTGGATTCGTGATCTGGCTGTTAATAAAATATCAACCAACAATAGAACGGCACTTTGCGCAGCCACGATATACCAAGTGCGACCAACCGTTTTGAGCTATCGTGTGTAATTACAATCTCACCGATGGGATTAAAGGCGGCTCTCGAGGGAACCCCTCTGGTTTTGTGGTTTTGCTCTTACGAAGCGGGTACGAGAGGGCATGCAAATAAACCAGATAAACATACGTGCAATACAAGCGAATCGATCAACTGCTGAGAATCTGGCAACGTATACGTCAATGAATAAGGATCAGATTGTTGGATAATTGCCCGCATATGGATGCTATTAACTAACCTCTTAGGCTGTACTTTAAAGCAGTGTTTGTTGTGTCAAGATTTTTGGGTGTAGATAATGTGATAATCTTGGCGATGAGGATCGTGTTTTAAAATTCGTCAGGGCGAAGAGTGCTTCAGATGAAATAAACACAAACAATTTCTTTTTTATCAATTCATATAACCAATGAATTAGTTAAATTTTTCCTTGCAGAGTTGCAAATTTGAGTATGAGTTTTCAAAAAATTAACATTCTATGAGCTAGATCACTTGTGATGCATTTTTTAAAATCAACAAAATTAAATGTTTTTTGACGTAGGACTTACGTCTTTCTTTACTATACTGGGTGTCATTTCAAAATTTTCAAAACGGATGCGTTACGTACACTTTGAACTCTAATAACTTTTCTCCTACTCAAGGAATTACTAATTTTGTTTCATAAATCGAAAGGAAAACGTTCAACGCTTGCTATTGATACCTTGTTTGCTATGTAAAACTTGTTTAAAAAGTTCAAAAACTACTTTTAATGCGAATCAACATTAATGCTAAAACCTATAAATATGGGTGTCACAGTTTTTCTTAAAGCCAGACGTGTGTAAGCCACAGAGCAGAACACACGTACGTGTGCTGCTCAACGAGAAGCTGCATTTTGACCACCAACCAAATCATAGCTACTGCCTTATCGCTGCCAACCAAGAACAGTCGTCGCCCTGCGTGAAATTCATTGCTCTCAGAAGTGGACAGAGTTACTAATTCGCAAGCTGCTCTTCCAGTGCCTGGTCCGTGAGATTGCACAGAATTTCAAAACCTACTCTTCCGGAGCTCAGCCGTAATGGCCCTTTAAGAAGCCAGCGAGGCCTGCCTGGTTAGTTTGTTGGAAAATACCAATCTGTGCGCTATCCATGCCAAGCGAATAATCATCATGCCGAGCGGGAAACGGCGAAATAATATTCACAAGAAACGGTCCTTATTAGGACCACAAAATCGTTCTCAGAAGAATTACAATTGAAATTTCCATTTCGTGCTTTGGAAAATAACTTCCCTCTTATCGGGTTAGTTATTTTCTATAATAATATCCAAAAAATGTGCGATAAAACCAATAAACTGACCAATTGGACGGAAGCAATAAAATACCTACAACAATTTGAGTCAGAAAAGTGATATTAACGGAAAAATGCTTCGATCGTTTCTAAGTGTTTGGCAGCTGAAGTTGCCGATTTGTTTTCCAACGTCAATTATTTGCGCTGTGCTGTACGGAACAGATTTTTGCGCGATTTGTTGGGAAATAATTAAAACAATTGTGTAGTAGATTCCGTAGATTTTACCGTAAATTTTGATAGAAATGATTTTGTAAAAGCATTAATTAGCCGTGCTTTGAATGGTGGTTTTTGCAAATCTTTCTAGAACATTAGTGAATGTGGAATGATGAAAATATTTTCATTTGTCGCACAAAGGGATGGACTACCATCTGCACTAAGAAGTTTATAAAAGAGATCGCATTCCGATATACAATGCTCATTCGATGTGAGCTGCGAAAGGGGAATGTTCGTGTATGTACGCAGCAGATGCGAATTCGGGCAAGGTTCGAATCGTTAGCAAGGATTCTCGTCTGGTATCACCAAACATAGTTATCTACAAACCGTTCTTTTTAGGATGAAAACATAATGGAGAAAGAATTGAATTAGAAAGTTCCATTTAATAACTTGCATTGAGTGTGCGCCTGTCAAGTCTGCTGTACTTTAGCAGTGACACATAAACCAATGTTTATCGAATTAATCTACAAACCCGTAGGTTTTTGCAAATCTTTCTAGAACATTAGTGAATGTGGAAACCCTGCTACTAAGCGAATGCCACGCCAAAAAGAATGATGAAAATATTTTCATTTGTCGCACAAAGGGATGGACTACCATCTGCACTAAGAAGTTTATAAAAGAGATCGCATTCCGACATACAATGCTCATTCGAAGTGAGCTGCGAAAGGGGAATGTTCGTGTATGTACGCATCTGGTGTATGTAATCGTCTGGTATCACCAAAAATAGTTATCTGCAAACCGTTCTTATTAGGATGAAAATATAATGGAGAAAGAATTTATTTAGAAAGCTCCTTTTAATAACTTGGATTGAGTTTGCGCCTGTCAAGTCTGCTGTACTTTATCAATGACACATATAAACCAATGTTTATCGAATTAATCTACAATGCAAATCTTTCTAGAACATTAGTGAATGTGGCAACCCTGCTACTAAGCGAATGCCACGCCAAAACGAATGATGAAAATATTTTCATTTGTCGCACAAAGGGATGGACTACCATCTGCACTAAGAAGTTTATAAAAGAGATCGCATTCCGACATACAATGCTCATTCGAAGTGAGCTGCGAAAGGGGAATGTTCGTGTATGTACGCATCTGGTGTATGTACTCGTCTGGTATCACCAAAAATAGTTATCTGCAAACCGTTCTTATTAGGATGAAAATATAATGGAGAAAGAATTTATTTAGAAAGAATCTACAATGCAAATCTTTCTAGAACATTAGTGAATGTGGCAACCCTGCTACTAAGCGAATGCCACGCCAAAACGAATGATGAAAATATTTTCATTTGTCGCACAAAGGGATGGACTAACATCTGCACTAAGAAGTTTATAAAAGAGATCGCATTCCGATATACAATGCTCATTCGATGTGAGCTGCGAAAGGGGAATGTTCGTGTATGTACGCATCTGGTGTATGTAATCGTCTGGTATCACCAAAAATAGTTATCTGCAAACCGTTCTTATTAGGATGAAAATATAATGGAGAAAGAATTTATTTAGAAAGCTCCTTTTAATAACTTGGATTGAGTTTGCGCCTGTCAAGTCTGCTGTACTTTATCAATGACACATATAAACCAATGTTTATCGAATTAATCTACAATGCAAATCTTTCTAGAACATTAGTGAATGTGGCAACCCTGCTACTAAGCGAATGCCACGCCAAAACGAATGATGAAAATATTTTCATTTGTCGCACAAAGGGATGGACTACCATCTGCACTAAGAAGTTTATAAAAGAGATCGCATTCCGATATACAATGCTCATTCGATGTGAGCTGCGAAAGGGGAATGTTCGTGTATGTACGCAGCAGAAGCGAATTCGGGCAAGGTTCGAATCGTTAGCAAGGATTCTCGTCTGGTATCACCAAACATAGTTATCTACAAACCGTTCTTTTTAGGATGAAAACATAATGGAGAAAGAATTGAATTAGAAAGTTCCATTTAATAAGTTTGCGCCTGTCAATTCTTGTGTACATTTACCAGTGATTCATATAAGCAAATGTTTATCAAATTAATCTACAAACCCGAAGGTTTTTGCAAGTCCTAGAAAATCAGTGAATGTGGCAATCTCATTCGACATGAAATTTCCAGTAAACATTCATTCAAAAAGTGCATTGGCTCAAATTATCCATGAATGTCATATGATATGCCCAAGTTTAGTCCTACGTCAACACCGCGGTTACGTCCCGGACATTACCCACTCCTAGTTTTTTGCCATCAAAATAGAAATTTAGAATGTATTTTGCGTTGCGTGTAAGACGTCAAAGCTCTGCAAGAAACTAGTTCTACATCCAACAAAACATCGAACGAAGTGGATCGGCGTAAGGCGTTTGTTGAACAGATTTGTCTGCGAGGGAATATAAAGTTTATGCAAAAATGGATATTAAATGCATTTTTTCAAATTCGATGCAAATTTGATATACATTTCTAGAGTGCTTTGCCTCTAGGCTGGATCGCATCGACGATTCCTGGGTTGATTTCATAAAAAACATAAAAAGGGATCGTTAGAGGCGATATTAGATAAATAAATATATTTAATAAATTCCCTGTTGAAGTGCCGAGTATACGTCACAAAATCGCGTAGATTTTTGCTTGGAATGCGGGTGCAGTATCTACCAAGCGAATATGATTAGTTTATTCTCGTTTGACAACAATATTCATCAGTACTATAGTTACTATATTCATAGTTAGGCGGAGACACTGAGCGGAGCCAATTGAACATGTCAAATGTCGGAGCCAATCGAGTATGACGTTACGTAACATGTTCCCTTTTGATGTATATGGAAAAGGTATTGTGACTATGGTGTGAATAATTTGCTCTTTAGAGCATAGAGAAACGAAAACAAACACGTCAACAATGAAAGAATTATGCTAGAACTTGAACTTTTGCATGGGGTGCCAGCGTTTTCTTCCAGAAATAAGAGCTGCCGTTTTTACGGATTTTGTGTCCGCCTAACTATGAATACTGTAACTATAATCAGTACCGGTTTGGCTATCCAGCAAAGAACCGTCATGGTAACAAATTACGTGTTCTTCAAGTTTTTGCTCCATACATCCAGACAGTCATTCCTTACTAGGTGCAATTCGCACATTGAAAAATTACTTGTTAATCTAAGGTCATTGATAACCAGTACATTCTTATCCCAAGTAACCAAAATCAATAATCTTTTGAAGTTAGCGTCATGATCTCTTGGGTTACTGTTCCATAGTCTAGAACCTTTAAGACCATCAGGATCATCCTCTGAAGATGGTTTGACTCTGACTGAATTGTTGAAACCTCTCCCTTCTGCCACCACACAAAGCATCCGAATGACAATTTTGGGTTAAAAGTTGTTGTGTAGATGTACAGAATAGGTTTAAGTCTCCATGATTTGCCAAAAACTCGTCTGCATTGACCGAATAACTGCAATGGGGTAAGCTCCGCTTGTAGTCTTTCGTTGAGCGTCAAGCATAATTCACTAATGAACAATTGCACAACAGTACGCGTCGTTAGAAAGGCGAATGAAGAGTCTAATGAAAGCCAAAAAAGACAGTTATGGTGCCGGTTCGTCGACGGGTCAACGAGAGAAACAGCGATGAACACTCTTTGGGGTACGGCTCGACGTATGCGTAACCGTAATAGTACCAACGAGAACGTGGAATATTCAAACCGTTGGATATTCGCTTTCGCCAAGAAGATCTGTCCGGACTCTGTCCCGGTACAAACGTGCCGCGCCGCGTCTCCTCACGATACCGCGAACGAAACACCGTTTTCGATGGTGGAGTTCTCACTTGCTCTCTTATCGTGCAACAATAACGCCCCAGGGTTAGACAGAATCAAATTCAACTTGCTGAAGAATCTGCCTGACACTGCAAAAAGGCGCTTGTTGAATTTATTTAACAAGTTTCTTGAGGGTAACATTGTCCCTTATGAATGGAGGCAAGGTCATCGCCATCCAAAAACCAGGAAAACTAGCCTCCGACCACAACTCGTATCGGCCGATTGCAATGCTGTCCTGTATTCGGAAGTTATTCGAGAAAATGATCTTGTTTTGCCTCGACAATTGGGTTGAAGCAAATGGCTTACTGTCAGATACACAATTTGGCTTCCGCAAAGGCAAAGGGACGAACGATTGCCTTGCGTTGCTTTCTACAGAAATCCAAATGGCCTATGCCAACAAAGAGCAGATGGCATCAGTCTTCTTGGATATTAAGGGGGCTTTTGACTCAGTTTCTATCAACATTCTGTCAGAGAAGCTGCACCAGCATGGTCTTTCACCAATTTTAAATAACTTTTTGCTAAACCTGTTGTCTGAAAAGCACATGCACTTTTCGCATGGCGATTTAACAACATCGCGATTTAGCTACATGGGTCTTCCCCAGGGCTCATGTCTAAGTCCCCTGCTCTACAATTTTTACGTGAATGACATTGACGATTGTCTTGCCAATTCATGCACGCTAAGGCAACTTGCAGACGACGGGGTGGTCTCTGTTACAGGGCCCAAAGCTGCCGACTTGCAAGGACCATTACAAAATACCTTGGACAATTTGTCTGCTTGGGCTCTTCAGTTGGGTATTGAGTTCTCCACGGAGAAAACTGAGTTGGTTGTTTTTTCTAGGAAGCGTGAGCCGGCGCAACTCCAGCTTTTATTAATGGGTGCAACGATCAACCAGGTTTTCACATTTAAATATCTCTGGGTCTGGTTCGACTCTAACGGTACCTGGGGATGTCACATTAGGTATCTGAAACAGAAATGCCAACAAAGGATCAATTTTCTACGAACAATAACTGGAACATGGTAGGGTGCTCACCCAGGAGACCTGATCAGGTTGTACCAAACAACGATATTGTCGGTGATGGAGTACGGGTGTTTCTGTTTCCGCTCCGCTGCTAACATACACTTCATCAAACTGGAGAGAATCCAGTATCGTTGCTTGCGCATTGCCTTGGGTTGCATACGATACGATGAGTCTCGAAGTGCTGGCGGGCGTTCTTCCGCTTAAAAATCGATTTTGGGAACTCTCATATCGATTGCTCATCCGATGCGACATTCTGAACCCGTTGGTGATTCAAAACTTCGAGAGGCTCGTCGAGCTTAATTCTCAAACCCGTTTTATGTCCTTGTACTTCGACTACATGGCACAGAGCATCAATCCTTCTTCGTACAATCCCAACCGTGTCCGTTTCCTAGATACTTCTGATTCTACTGTATTCTTCGACACATCCATGAAGAAAGAGATTCGTGGAATCCCGGACCATATACGCCGCAGGTGATCCCCAATATATTTTATAATAAATTCCGAGAAGTCGACTGCGACAAAATGTTTTACACTGACGGATCAAATCTCGATGGGTCCACTGGCTTCGGTATCTTCAATAATACTATCACCGCTTCATTCAAGCTCAATGATCCCGCTTCAGTTTACGTCGCAGAGTTAGCTGCAAATCAGCACACCCTTGGGATCATCGACACTCTGCCCATAGATCACTACTTCATCGTTTCGGACAGCCTCAGCTCTATCGAGGCTCTTCGTGCGGTGAAGCCTAAAAAGCAATTCCCGTATATTCTGGGGAAGATACAGGAGTCCTTGTGTACGTTATCTGAAAAATCTTATCAGATTACCTTTGTTTGGGTCCCCTCTCATTGTTCTATCCCGGGCAATGAAAAGGCCGACTCATTAGCAAAGGTGGGCGCATTAAATGGTGACATATACGAAAGACCAATCTGCTTCAACGAATTTTTTAGTATTTGTCGTCAGAGGACGCTCAACAGTTGGCAAACCTCGTGGAGCAATGGGGAACTTGGACGATGGCTACATTCGATTATCCCAAAGGTATCAACGAAGCCTTGGTTCGGGGGGATGGATGTGGGTCGGGATTTTATTCGTGTAATGTCCCGACTTATGTCCAATCACTACACCATGGATGCGCATTTGCGGCGTATTGGGCTTGCGGAGAGTAGTCTGTGCGCTTGTGACGAGGGCTATCACGACATCGAACACGTTGTCTGGGTATGCGCCGGGTATTGTGACGCTAGGTCTCAGTTAAAGGAATCCCTTCGGGCCCGAGGTAGACCACCCAATGTACCAGTCCGAGATATGCTGGCAACTCGTGATTTCCCCTATATGTCCCTTATTTATACCTTCATAAAAACGATAAATATCCCAATTTAGCCCCTCTCTTTTATTTCTCGTTTTTAGAGTTTCCTCCTGCCTTGTGGAACCGATCAGCTCCAGAGTGCCACTATGCAACCGCCGTCGCCCTTACCACTACGCCTGCATAGAAGGAAACTGAAGCGAGAGCGACTCGAGGTCCGTTGACTTTTGAAGGATTCCCCGCGGGTCCGAAGAATACCATCCGCCAATCCGGTACTCGACGACTTACTAGACTGAGGCGCAAATTTATTTCGCTGATCCCCTCCCCCCCCCCCCCCTTCGAGCGAAAGTTGCAAGTTTTGCTCTTCTTTCCCTTTCTCTCCCCTGTCCTTGATACAACTGCTGCTACACTGATGCGGAAATAAGCCACCCTCTGAATATCTTGACCAAGCATAAGTTTTAGTTAAAAAATTCAAATTAGTATTCTGTATTCCTAGTTTTAAGATAGCTATAATTTTTACTCTTTATTGAAACTCTTGTCCTCCATTTTGTAAATAGAATTGAATCCCTAGTTTTAAGATTTCTGTGAAATTTCTCATAAATATTTGTTCCCCTTTTGTGTACTAAACTATATTGTTAGTTTTAAGATAACCGTAAAATATTTCGTAATATACTATTACTCCCTCTCTTGTATATCAAAGTGAATCCCTTGTTTTAAATTTTTTCATAAAAAAATCTTTTGGCCCTCTCTTGTATATTGAATCTTATTTCTAGTCTTAAGATAGCTGTAAACTTTCTTTTCCTTAGTAAAAAAATATTTCAACATTGTAACCTCCTAGTTTTAAGATATCCAAAATGTAAAAACAAAAGCATTTGGCACCGCCAAGCTAACGCATTTGTGCCTATCAAATAAACGAAATGAATAAAAAAAAATTGCACAACACTTAAGGCTTACTTCATAGAATCAACATTGGCGAAACCATATATCGGAAACCCAAGCTCATAAAGTCTCCTCAATATGCCATCGACAACAAGGTTCCATAAAAGTGGTGACAGCACACTACCTCGAGGATATCCGCAGACACTTATTTCCCTTATCTCTGCTTGTCTTACCGATAAGCACAGATATCGGCTGCTATGCATTGCATGTATCCAGTTCGTGATATATTAAGGCACTCTATGACCTCGTTCTGTTTCCAAAATGGTTTCGAAAGACGCGTTGTGAAAAGCACTTTCAATGTCAAGAAAAATTACAACATTTTATTGTCTTTGCGAAAAAGATTTTTAGGATATTGTAGACAATATTGTGTAACAGGATAGTAGTAAAGTTACCCCAGTAATATGCCTGTTGCTTTGCATGAAACTGGGGCTCTCTCAAGCTAACATCCCGAAGCAGTGGTCGATTCAACGTTCCACCACAGAGAACAGACATACACACTTAATTTAAATTACTGGGTACAGTAAAATTTTGCTGGGGTTTTGAACAGCAAACCGTTCGGTAATCAATTCAGTAAAACAAATTGGTACTGAACTCTCCGCAATCCGTTCTATCCAAACGTCAAAAAACACTGGTCAGTCAGCAGTTTCCTCTGAAAATGGCGACTTGACAGATGATTTGCTGTACCTGTTTTGTAAGTTTTTGACGAGGTTCGGTAACGTTGGTACAATTTTGCCGAACAATCAGTCAGTATTTTACTCGATAATGTTTATGTACCGAAAAAAACAGAAGAGCTGATAAATTCAGTGAAAAATATTGCGGGTTTCAGTAAATTATTCGAAAAATTACTGAAAATCGCTAAAAAATGAAAACTATTCAGCAAATTTTTAAACAATTTGCTGACAGTTCCTTAAAAATATCACTGAGCAAGTCGTCAAAAGAAATTACTGAACAAGTTTGGGCTGGGTTAGTGTGTATAACGTAGTACAAACTTTCCCGAAAAAACCTGTGTAAACATTTAAATGAAATTACGTTGAAAATCACCATCGCATACAGGTTTGCATGTGTGAGTTACCATTGTATCCCAGTTTGCATACAAGTCCCGTATAGCGATTGCTGGCCGATCGAAGCACCGACTAGTGGCAAGTTGCTACTTGCTGTTGTCATTTCAAAGCGACTGTTTAATTTCTTACACAAGTTGAAAACTATACAAGTAAAGTCAGTTCTCAGTGGTTCCACTGATTTGGGAAAGAAGGAGATGAGACTGACTACAACTATTAGCTCCTAACGTATTAAATTTGACGCGAACAGAAACAAAAATATATGCAATATTTCAAGCGTCTAAATAGATTTCAAAGCTATGTAGGTTTTCGTACCCAAAATAACGACGCATTTGAAGAAGCCCTGAATATTAAATTAGTTCAACAGTTTCTTAAAACAATATGCTTATAAACCTGTAATGTATACAAGTCATCTATCAATTCCCTTTTTTACCTTAAAACTGAAAGCAGAGCTTATCGAGCTGTATGCAAAATAAGGAAAATATTGTACAATGTGCTTGTAGACATATCTTACAGGAACAGACAAAAAGAAAAAGAATAACGACCAATATTGTTAATCTAAGAATAAATAAACAGTATTCAATTTAAAACAAAAGAATTGCATTTGTTGCCAACTCATTCGGCCAAATAGCTTTCGACCAAATGGCACTCGCCCAAATGACTCGTTCGGCCAATTGGCATTCGACGGATAATCCATTCAGCCAGTTGAAACTTTCGGCTAAAAGGTAGTCGACCAAAACGTGATCGACCAAACAGTATTCAGCCAAATGGCTTTCGACCAAATTATTGGACACCCGTCAAAATGGCTCGATACGCAGTACCTAATGGCATATTCGTTTTTGACAGTGCACTACACCGGTGTAGTCGGTGCTACACTCATTCAAATTTGGGTGTAATCAGTCTATCTCTTTCTTTGCACTACACCGGTGTAGCACCAAGAAAAAACGAAAACGCCATAAGAGAGAATCCATCAGCTCTGTCCCTGCCGTTGACCAAGTCTAGATTGGATGAAAATAGCATCAACAGGCGTTTGGTTTGAAAACTAAGGTAGGGTGACCATTAACCAGCTCACGTTAAAAAGAAGGAAGACAAATAACCCCCGATATTGTTAATACAAGAATAAATAAACAATAGTCAATTTAAGACAACAGGTCACATTTGTCCAAATGGCTTTCAACTACATGACATTCGGCCAAATGACACGTACGGACAAATGGTAGTCGACTAAATAGTGTTCGACCGAATAGCAGCGGTGTCTCTGCTGTGGACCAAATTTTGGACCTGTTAAGAAGTAAGGTAGGGTGACCAGACGTCCAGACGGTTTTAACTGACTACCTTTTTGTCCTGGAAATTCGAGGAAAAGCTTGATTTCTCGACAAACATATGATTACGGCCTAAAAGCCAACTGTCAAAATGAATGGAAATTCCGGACAAACCGTTACACGCCAATCACAGATATTGGTAGTAAACGAAAGAGAAAAGTTTGCTCTTTCATAAGCTGTTGTGAACTGTGTTCGACTAGTAACGGTTTGTCTGGAATTTCCATTCAAAGTGGATTTTGACAGTTGGCTTTTAGGCCGTAATCATATGTTTGTCGAGATTTGTACTGGTTTTTCTCTTTTTTAATTTCGCTTTATTCCCTCTGGTTACGACCAACCGCCATCCCAATTGTAACGTTAACTTACTCATAAGCAGAGTACGAGAAATAAAGCCTAATACGGACGAATTTTCCATCTCAGTGCACTAGCGCGACTTCCGGAAGGTTAAGGAATAATATAAGCAAGAGGGTGAATGTTTTGACGTTTCTTTGAAAAATGAGTGAAGCCAACATAAGCTGGCTTCCTGGCTCGGCTAGTTGCCAAAAATGACAGCGAACGCGCTTTAAGCAACGTTCACATCGCTACGAGCCAATGTTGTTAGCTCGACTTGTTAACAAACTTCGGTTTGATGTGCTTAACTGGACTTCAGGTGATAAAAGCATTCGGATATTGTGGGGAAGAAGCGATGCAAGAGAAAGCGTTATTTTTCATATATTGTTAATAATTACTTGTTTTGAATCCAACTTTTAAACAGTGTTGTACAGTTTATATGAACGGAGCTTGAACATTTGAAGCGTACCTAGCGCTACTGGCATTTGGTGGTAGCTTCAGGCAACGAACAGTTTTCACGGGGCTGAATATAAGAGATATGATCCACAATCTCGGAGAAAAAAGAAGGAAAACAATCAATCAATTTTTTTCAATCTGAAAACAGGTAAATGACACTTCTGTTAAAACCTCAATAAACGAAAAAAAATATATTAGTAATCAGTGTTAAGTGATTTTTTTCTAATTAGTGAACAACTTTTGGACAATTTAACTATTTTGACTTATTTACTTGAATTTAGTTTCATTTAAATTGAAAATATCATAAAAATAAGTTAGCGCGATACCACAGAGCTAATAATAGTGGAGATTTGAATCGTTTGCCACATCTTCAAATCGCCTGCCAGATCGCAAGATATAGAGAACATTGGACATTCTCTTTGTTCTCTGTATAGTTTCCAACTCTTTCTGAAATAGCGTCTTGTAGACATAAGATGTCCCGTAAAAAAGATCAAGTGCGCTCTCTTTCACTCCTTCTACAACCAGTCATGGTAACAATTTTGCATTCTCACCACTGTTCTGTGCCGTTCACATGTAGTTTAAATTGTTCGCGGTTGTGAATGGTTTTAATGGGACAGTTTGGTGCAGAATTTCGCGTCCCCAGTTAACCGCAATGAAACAAAAAGCAGCCACTCTCGCTGTGGAGGATAAACCGAATAAGAGCTACTCTCCTCCACAACTGACAGAAGAAGAAGCTAGTGACACAAAATTTATAATGCATCAACCGATCAAAACAGAAAATCAGAATGTATGTTGCGTTGCATGTATGACATCTCAGCTCTGCAAGAAAGTAACTTTGTGTCCAATAAAACATCAAACGAAATGGACCAACAAAAGATATTTTTTGGACGAAGTTTTCTTCGAGAAAGTACAAACTATAAAATTGTCGTCTCATCAGACCCGGAATAAGTTAAGTAAACTTCAAAGGCTCGGAGATTGCCCCCCAAAAACCGGAGTCTCCAGATCAAATCCGGAGAGGTGGCAACCCTATATGGATTATATTGCGAGACAGAATGGCTTGCACGTATTATATCTTTCGTACAAGGACTTGTTTCGCGGAGGCTGGATGTTGTTGGCTCGAATCAAAATTTGTCGAAACTAAACAAAGTTCATTCCATATCGGCAAACTGCCTCCCAGGTGGCAAAACCGTTAGAGTTCAACGGGGTGCTTACCCGCCGTCGGAAGCAAACGAATCTGTGATCCACTCGTTTGCCCGGCTTACTCAAACATAGGGGCTATCCCTAGTTTAAGGCTCAAGTTACCTCAAGGCTTGGTAGTATGCGTAAGAAAAATTGTGTTCAGCTTTGCCACCAGATTATCCATTTAAACCTTTTCAAAACTCTAAAAGAAGAATATCAGTCGGTTTATTAGATCATCACGATTCAATTCATGCAAAATACCTGCTGGAAAAACCATCGGCTTAGCTGGATGGTGCTTTTGAAAAAGTGGCTGTGATTTTTTATCACACTACCACACCGAGCTGGGGTACGCAACACAACTGCGCAATGAAAAAACCACAGCCACTTTTTCAAAAGCACCATTTAGCTAAGCCGATGGTTTTTCCAGCAGGTATTTTGCATGAATTGAATCGTGTTGATCTAATAAATCGACTGATATTCTTATTTTAGAGTTTTAAAAAGGTTTAAATGGATAATCCGGTGGCAAAGCTGAACACAATTTTTCCTACGCACACTACCAAGCGTTCAATTCTAACACATGCTTAAAAAAGGTAACTTGAACCTTAAGTCCGGCTGAGCGGTAGTGAAGTCGGACAGCACGCGCAAAAGCGATGTGGCGTAGCCACATTGGGTGGTGGACACAAAATAAAATGGGCGACGCTAGCAAAATGTAAAAACAAATGAACACTCCGGATGAGCCTACCATCAATTGACATTTCGACGAGTTTTGATTCGAGCCAATAATATGGGCCCCAAATGAACACTCCGGATGAACTTATCGTCAATTGAAATTTCGACGAGTTTTGATTCGAGCTAATAATATGGGCCATTTCTAGGTATGATGATTAGCACAGCCCATTGAATAGTGTTCATTTTTGACAGTTCGCTTGTACTGTTTACATGATCTTAGAAATTTTTTTTACGATTTGCTTCGAGCGAGCGATTTTTGTCGAAAATGAGTTATCCGTTGGATTGTATTCTGTATCACCACTGAATCACACTGCACAAATAAGATTACCGGGTTTGTTCAGAAAATATCAAAAAAATACCAAAACATGGTTGTCCCATCGATTTGGCTCAATGGATGGGACAATCTTGAACAGCGTTTTTCTCGGCTTACTGTTTTTCAACATGGGACTCTTATGCTATTATGGGCAGTCTAGTCGTCCACAAATTTTTCTAAGACCATGTAAACAGTACAAGCGAACTGTCAAGAAAAGTGATGTTAACTGTGTCAGCAAAGAACCTAATAGACCTTTCTACGGCTCATGTACGTACACGTCACATGACACAAATACTACATCACTAGCTAGTGGAAAATAATAAACAAAGGCGGCAAAAGTAAATGGGATTGTTTTCAACCAGGAAACTGCATTAGTGTTCGTGAGACCGGCCGACAAGAACTAAATATATATGCTCTAAGGTAGTGATTCTCAACCTGGGGTCTGCGGACCCCTAGGGGGCCGTGAAGTCGTTGCTGGGGGTCCGCGAAGAAAAATATATTTTCCGAGTGAATATTGAAATTTTAAGTTGTGTTTCCTAACAAACTAAAAATAACATATTGATAGCAAACAAAATCGATGTTTATAGGTTCATGGTATGAAAAAGGTTGAGAACCGCTAAGGTAATAAATTACTCCAGTTAACAGCCGAAATCAAGAGTAAAGAACAAAATGAATGGAGTTATTTTTACATTATTTTGTAACCATAATAAAGAGATATCAAACTTTCAAAAAACACAAATAGTTTAAACTGAGAATGCGCAGGCAGTTTTGAACGAACCACTTCGCCCCACTAAATGGTTTGAAGAAGTAACTTATTCGCTTTTGCGGTTCTGGTTTGTGGATAGAAAATCCCTACTGAAGGAACTGACTCAGAACTTCCCAGAAATAACACACCAACCGCATACGTCGAGGGCTCATCATTTGATACACCATATCTGATGCCAAAACGAACATGCGTTGTTAGTCTGCTAAACACTCTGTTCACTGCGGCGCGGCTGTCATAATGTATCAGACAATAAGCCACATTGAGCGAAACGGAACGGCCAGTTCTCACGACGAGACGTATGCGTTCGATTTCCTACTGGCGGCATTCCGACGGATAACATCTCATCTCATTCCGGATCGCATGTGATATGTGTCATTATGAGGCGTGTAGGGGCCGACGTAACCCGCAGCAGAAGCAGCCAACGCGAAGATCTGACCCCGAGCCGACTGATCTCGAAAGAAAGAAGGAAGGGGAGAAGTCGTAGTTTAGTTCAAGGGATTTCGTTGAGTTTGTCATGCTCGATTCTTTCTCGCGGTTCGCATCGCAGCAATGGCAAAACAGGCACTGCCGACATGTGTTTCCAGTTTGAAACTAATTTTGGAACGATATGAGATCTTGATCGGGGTCATTCGGTATGGGTAGAGAACAAGTGTTTGATGATTGTTTTTTGTGGCTTTACTTGCTGGTTGAGATCACTCGTTAATTTAAATGTCGGTTGCATCGTGAGACTTTTTTCGCTTGAGACTGTTCGTGGCTCGTTTCAAATGTATGCATTTGGGTTTTATTGTTAATTAAACTGCTTTAAAAAATTTAAAAATGCTAACTGGGTTCAATCTTGTTCTGCACAGAAAAAGGCAATAGGGTGGTGGTTGCTGAATGAAGTAATGCTGTCAACTCATAAGGTGATGTATTTTTTAATTATTATTAAAGAGGTTTTAACTTTAAAGTTATTCGCCTTTTTCCGGGTTAGAAAAACTTCTAACCCTGTGTGCGGGATTGGGGATAGAACCCAGGTGAGCTGCGTACAAGGCAATCGATTTACCAACTACGTTATGTCCTCTCCTATGTGGTGATGTTGTAATTCGAATAATGAAAGACTTCCAATACAATTTCAGCAACAGTCAGTATTACATAGTGATGACATTTTTAACTTTCGTGAAAGGGCACCTACAGGAATGACTTTTCTGACAATCCTATTTACCTCCAGATGAGCTACATACCGAGCCGATCAAAATAAAATAGAAACAAACTTATAATGACACGTGTAAAACCAGAAACACGTGTAGTACGTTGCCGGATTCAAGCTGGCAAAAATAAACACACTCGGTTGAAAGCTGACATGAATATTGTACGTTTCAGTCCGGAAACCAATTACAGAGCTCAGTTTTCTAACCACCTGAGTTAGTAGGATTGGCCAACCCATTTCATCTTCATCATCTTCAAACATGTGCCAAGCTTATCACAACAAAGAACAGGAAGTTTTCATCCTTTACCCAGGCTGCCACAATCCAGGTGCTTTAGCCTGGAAAACAAGTTGAGTGAGTTGAGCATATGATTTTTTTTTATTTGTCATAGCATAATAAGACAAAAATTCAAATTCGATCCTACGAACAGGAAAGGAAACCTAACACTTTTCATCTGTTGTTGTTTTTTTTACTCTTTCATGCACTATACGATCCCGGAAAAGGATCAAACAGAAACGTAGGTACATATACGAAAGTAGAAAATTTAATGCATCTCTTCGGAACAGGATTAAAATTCCTGTCAGACCGCGCGCGCAGTGCAGCAAAGTGAAATGGGATTGATGGGATCGTGATCGAGTGAGGAGACAAAAAAAAGGTCTATAATTCGATGAAACTAAAAAGTTAGTGCCAAAAACAGGAAAAACTTGCTCCCTTGATGGAGCACCTGCTTTCGCTTTTCCTGTTCGGTCCTGGTTGAGACGACGAACGACGAGTAAAGTGGTTTCGTTGCCCGGCATAGTGTACAGGGAGGTGATACAGTAAGTGTACAATGTTGTGAAAGCTAATTACGGGTTCGCTTATCAGCTATTATTTATCTTTGGCGAATTCAACGGATTTAATAAGAAGTGAATTTATTGGTTGTCATACGTTTACTTATTGAGTTTATATATCCGCTAAAAGAAAGTCGGTTACAACTTTTTAATCCGAGAAGGCAATAAAAAAAGGAAAGTGAGGGATGAATGACATTTTTTATTTAAAAATAAAAAGAAAATGTCATTTTGGTACAGAAAAGAGACATCTGAATTTGGTGGTTGAGCTGTGGGCAAACGACCTACGTCAATAATGCTGCTATATAGCCTTTACCAGAGGCGTTGTTTATTTTATAAAGGCTCGCAAATCTACCTATCGAACAGTTAGATGGCTACCTATCATGCAAAGTAAACAAACATTCTTCTTTCGGAGAACATGCAAAAAAAGTATTAGTGTTGAGAAAAATAATATTATGGCGAAATATTTCAATCTGCGAAACAAGACACTGCATTAAGTTTATTATACTGTTTTGGGACAATGTAAAAGAAATTACATGAAATAGTATTATGAATAAAGTGCTACAAGCCAACAGTAGATTTTCAATCCTCTCCATATTAATGTATTGTGAAACTCGGTTTGAAGTCACTCAATGTTACAGCAAAAACTATGGGTGCCAGGAACAAAGAAGAGGGCATCATTTTAGGCAGTGTTGCGCATTTCTCTGTACGGGACTCTATAATACCACAGACTCTAGCTTTTACCTGTTATAATGCTGGTCAACATAGTCTTGTTCGTAGATAATATTAACCATGATTTTGAAAATTGTTGAGTGAACGTACACAAATACGATGTGTATAGATATATTGATATACAAAATGAGTTAATTTCGCCTGTTTAATCCTCACACTATCAAGCTGTTTCTTGTTGGAACGACCTAAGTATTAAAAAATGGTTGAAAGTGAACCCCAAATGAATTCTAAATTTTATAGAAAAAAAATAAAATATCAGCATTATAAAACAATATTCCAAAATATTGTTTTATAATGCTGTAAATGCTGTAAATTATACGTCCAATCGTTAAGGATCCCAAATGCCCAAAATTGACTCCCCCCTTCCCCATGTAACAAATTGTCATAAATTTCTTTAATTCTCCCTCCCCTATTACGTAACTAATTCGTTAATTTTTTATTTCTTCAGTAAAAACAAGTTATGTAACGTTCTAGCTTATTCCCTCTCCCCAATATGTCACAACAGGTCACATTTTGTTATACACAACCCCCGCCCCCTAACAACGATACGTAATTTATGAATGGTCTCTTATTAAACATCGAAACACGCCTGTTATTGAAAGATTTGTGCCTTGCCATGTCGCCTCATAACTTTCCCCATTGGGAAATTAGAATGGAAAGCGAGATGAAACAAAAAGATAGGAAAATGTAAAAGAGCAACATAACTTCCTCCCGAAGGAATAATCCACCCTAATGATAATGCCTGTAGCTCTTTACCAGAGTGGGATAGCAACGATATCCTTGAGTTTCAGCTCTCTGTACGTAGGTATATCAAAAATACAGATATGCAATTGTATTACTGCAGGGCAGTTACATAACAAATAATATGCCTAATTCACAAAGATCACAGGAATAATACTCAGCACGCTGAATAGTAAGTAGCCATGCTGTAATTGAGTTTGCAATGTCCATTTTGTTCCCTGACTAAAAAAACTGCATTGTGCTTGTAAAAATGCGGTGAATCCTTTAAAAAAATCGGATTCGCATCCAGCAGAAAAAAGCAAGTTTGAAAGCAATTTTCAAGCTATGCCAATGGTTGGTATGTTCTGATTCAGTTCATGGGCGAATCTTGTGCTATATGGGTCATTCCACGCGAAGTGATCAAAAAAGATGCAAACTGGGATGGGAAAATGCGGTTTTTTTCTCTTCAAAATGGTGTATCTCAGAATGCGCTCATATTATATTGGGATAATAAGTGTTTTTATGTAAAAATGTCTGAGGAACGCAATGGCATTAAATTTTTCAAAATTAAAATATATGCATTGAGAGAAAAATTAACTTTTAATATTTAACTGAAAAAACACATAGTTGGCAGCACTGCCGACAAAAAATAATATTTTTTCTAGATTTCTTGAACAATTTTCTTCGAAAGCCATCTTGTGGTTTGATTCTAGAGTAAATAGAACCGGAGATATGATCAAAAGAAAATCAATGGTTTTGGCAATTTACCAAAACGGGGGGTGCTCCCATGACCCGAGGGGTGGTTCAATTGTCACAAAAATTTAGGTTTTTATATATTGGCCCTAGATGAACAATACCTCCAAATTCGGTTCAAATCCGTGAAGGTCGATTACACGTGCCTTGATCACTTCGCACTATTTCCCGTAGACTTATACGGAGCAAAACTTTCAATCGCCCATTTGATCGATTTGGTTGTTATTACTCCACAAGCAAATGTTCATGAATTAAAACTACCTGAAAAGGAGCAGTCGCCAGTGATGTCTCCGTACATCCTGAAACGTGCGCGTCAGAAAGGCAATTGAATTTTTCATCTTTGACAGATGAGTATCCAAATCACTTTTTGAGTCTAGCAATTACGGCATTTTTCCAAGCTGTAGAAGCACGCAAAACTTGAAGTGAATAAGCCTCTCGTATGCTGCTCCTATGCGTGACTTTGTTTTAATTATGGCTGTATCGAAGTCACCTGTAGTTTCAATCGTTGGAAATACCCATAAACCCTAGTCGCCATGTCCTCTTCACAGAGGGTCTGGTTTATTGTAGTATTTATGATCAAGTAACGACATTATACTATGCAAGACCTTTAAAAAGTATAAAAATATAATTTTCCCGCAACTCAACTTACACAACTCCTTTAGTGGGAAAAAACGGGATCAATTCATAATTGTCTGTTTTAGTTATTGTTAGTCCATACTATCATCAGATATTTTGGGTTCTCTTAACTCTTAATGTTATCCACGAAAAAGTTGCACCACAAGTCCTCTGAATGATGCGGAATAACTAAATTTTGTTGAAATATAGCTCAAAGTGTAATGTTGATATTCTGTAAATTTGGTAGATTTGTTTTAAAAATCTACATAATCAGACAGTTTAACCAATCAAACTTTCAGCTCGTACATCGCAAGAATTCAAAACTTTCCCATCGCAAATTTAAAAAAACGACTCGAAGCAGTGAAAGGCCACGGTTTCGAGAGTGGCTGCAGATATAGATTGAATATCGTCGAAAAATGCAAACAAACAATAATTCGAAGCTGACCAGAATAAATTTTGGTCTGGCAAGCAATCTGCAGTGGTGGCACAAACATATCACAAATTGAAGGTTTTTCTTAACCCTAGAACGTTACACTTACTTATCCCACATTGTTATCCACAACCCTAATAAAAATAAATTATACACAAAATTTAACCCATATTGTGCAACGATTCCACATATTGTTTGGATGATACCCTGAACAGGTCGTTAGTCTCTTAAATCATACGATGTTTATTAGGGAAGTTTTTTAAAACCTAATTTGGGAAACAATAATTTCCCCATAGAACTCCAACGATTTCAAACAAAGTAAACAAAGTTTATTCCGTAGCGTCACACTGGCGCCCAAATGACAGAATCGTTAGAGTTCAACGGGTTACTGGAGCGTTGCCAGAAAATTAGTTTATTATCAGATTAAATTTTGGGAAACTTCCCAGTTAAGCTCAACCGGAATGCTGGCTGGTTCTAATTCGTATTCCGGCTCCAGTAACACAACCGATTCTAGTTCTAGTGTCCGCCGGGCGAGGTGGCTGTCAATCCGTCGTCGGAAGTAAGCGAATATGTGATCCACTCGTTTGCCCGGCTTTCTCAAACATTGGGGCTATGCATAGTACGCGCAAAAGCGAATCAACACCAGCCCTCTGGCAACCCTATACCATCATATGGAGTTTGACAGCGACCAACGTATATGGGTCGTTGTAGCTATAAAGCCCCAAACAAAGAATTATGTTCGGCTCTATACACGATATTCAAGCATTCCACACGATGTTTTGCATCTTGTGGGATGATTTAATACCATATTATTCAGAAAATCGACATTTGGTAACTAATTATATTACTAATTACTAATCATTCGATTCAAAATTAATGTTTTGATTTTCATGGCAGTAATGCTGGCTGTAAAGAGTCGTCGTCCTTGACAGGGGGCTGATCAACACAAATGAACACTTCGGATGAATCTATGACATTTCGACGAGTTTTGATTCGAACCAACAACGTTCAGTACTATGTTCAGTTGGCAGGGATGCCACATCTGAAGACATGTCTTTATTTTGAAAACATTTGTAGTGATGTTAAGGCATTTTTACTTGTTGAACACGGGTCACATAAACGAGGCGCGAATGTCAGTTTTTGGTGACGTCATTGAAATCGTTAAGATGACAGATTTTCGGAAAGGCAATTGACAATATTTAAGGTCTTACGGCGGAAATTCACGGATTATTCGTACGTAAATTATACCATATTACACTAGACACGGTGAATAATAAGTGAATCTATGTGATTATTAGCGCAAATTGTAAATTTGCATACCATAGAAAACCTATCTAACCGTAATTTCCACTTCTCAGCATCCCAGACGTCGGCATAGCTTTCTCGTTATCTACCAGGTGCCGATCAAGCGTTAGTAGCAAACAATGTATGACGCCGACGATTTCAAAGACGCCCGCTCGTCGAATGTTTGTACTCTATTTTCTGTAATTAAATGTGAGGACATTAGAAAATGTACCCATTGATTATAGTTACTACATTCATAGCTAGGCGGACACAAAAGTCGAAAAACTGGCAGCTCTTATTCCAGAAAGAAAACATCAAAAATGTTTATTTTCGTTTCCCTATACTAGATTAGGATTGTCGCTGGCATCAGTGGTAGGAACATCATTGTTTTGATCCCGGTATATAACTGTCAAATGGGCCAAATAGAAAAAAGCAAAAAAAATCCTCTATTCGTGATCTAACGCTAGATGTCGACCGCCAGAGGGCACGGAAGTGCAATGATGATGTTTTTATTTTCATCTGTCAAAACACATTGGACAGTAAATTCTGAATTTTTAAAATTCAATCAATATTATAATTAAATGTTATTTCTTCTAATGAAAAGTAATATTGATGAAGAAAATATGTTTCCTACCTCTGAAAAATATCCAGATGGTAAATTTCTTGTTACTTCACTCATATTTGTTCTTCCGGTTTCAATTTATACTAAAATGAAATTCAGAGATGGAAATTTCGATAGAAAACACGATGGTGGGCAAAAATCACTGGATTAAAGAGTGCAGTTGTTGGCAGTCGAGGTTTTCCACTGATAAATCCAATTTCTAGATAAACATTTTCCATATCGAAAACAACCAACCTAACCTCAACAACACAAAAATAATTCCGGATCTCAATAATTCGCAATAAAATATTGAGTTCAACTGAATGTTTTGGTGTCAAACGAAAGAACGAGTGTTTTCATATCACCTGTAATCAAGCTTTTTGTGAAACTATGTGATATTTATTTTAAAACAATTAAAATAGAACAACCATCCTATATCATCAATGCAAGAAAATCTTTTAATCATCATTTGACTAGTACCAAAAATGAAATCTAGTTGGCGCATCGAGCGAAAAAGTTTCACGTTTGAGAGCCAATCGTCGTTTCATAGCGACTAATCATTTTGGTGTAGCCAGCAAAACAATGGCCATTCGTGGCCGGTGTATTTTCATTACATAGAATGCACAAATTGTCTAAACCTGCATTGAATTTTAATAAGTTTTCATTTCTTTGTGCGGCATTTACAAAATCTTTCATTTCATAACAATAACAGTCGAAAATTTACACCGAGAAAAATCGTCATATTGAATCTATTGATTTCACGCATGACTTTTTGCAATTTGTAGCAGCACATCAAAATTATCTGTCACGCATAAATATCATGTGAAAAGTATTGAAATTGCCGTGCCGTAAATCAAAATTATAATAGTATGCCACATAGAAATTTGATTCATAGCCAATTTCACATTATTTTTCGGTCTGCCTCTCGTTTTTTCTGCTGAAAATTTTATGCATGTCTTGTATGCATAAACATTACAGCAGTATAAAAGAGACGGAAATAAAAAAATATGCAAACTCTGTATTTCACCAATTTGAACATTTGTTGTTGCAAACAAGCTAAATTTTTCTGCGTGTACCAAGAATGTGGACCGAAGACTTTTACCAGATAGACGTGCGCCACCTTGACAGATATATACCGAAAACAAAACAAACATGTTTCGAAGCGAAAACAATGGGAACACCAGCGACAATCCTAATCTAGTGTTCTGTATCTACTGTTCCGGCATTTGACATGTTCAATTGGCTCAGTTCACTGTCTCCATCTAACTATGAATACAGGAACTATACTGTTCATTAGTGCATAGGGCTGCCACCTACGGCAAGGTATTCGCCCGGCGATTTTTAGTGACCGAGGTTAAGCGTTAAGAGAAACATGAGTAAACGTTGAAAATTGATAGAAATTGGAATGCAAGCGATCGCTCAACATTCTAGAGCACTTAATTCCGTTTTTATTAAAGGGTTTCCGATCAAAAATTGATCCAACAAGAATGTGTTTAAATCAGTCAAACTTTTTTTCAAGCATCGAACATATTTCTTTTGAAAGTACAGTTAATAAAAGAATGAAGAAAAAGTATTCACTCAAGCTTCCTTTTTAGCGAACGAGAATTGCCGGTGCATTGGTTTGACTCCTTTCATCAAGTTTTGCACAGCCTCCTTGGTCACTATCCTCACCGTACAACGCCAGTTTACATTGAACTGCATCTCTTTCGCGTCTTCTAGAGGTTCCGCCACAGTCTCAATTACAAATATATGCAAAATGACCGTTAAAGCTGACGAAGCATTTTTTTTTCGAGTGTTATGTCTGTTAATCTGTGTTATAAGGTAGACACGGGAAGGCTCGAGAAGGAGCATCGGGAGCAGTTTGTCGAGGAGCATCTGAAGTTGGTTGGAAAGAAAAGCTAAAAAAGCGGTACATCCTATAGTCGGATGAGATTAAGGTTAACATAGTTGAAAACTGATGGAAAACAATAGGTTCGATGTTCAGTGAACCGTAAACAACAAAACATGGAAAACTAGGCATAAACTGTGGTATAAAAACTGATCAAAAGTAAATAATTCGTTCGCAGGAAAATTTGTATCCTGAAGAATTCGTACATCTGCGCATTTAAAATTTAAAGTTGGCAGGAGGAACTAATTTTTGAGAACCGGCAATATTTTTCCCATTTTTTATGCTGAAAGGCTCCTATATCGGAGAGTTTTATTCCGATATTTACGCTTGAAGTTTATATCCGATTTTTACATTTTAATAAATACGAAGCATGTTTTGTTCTTTCAAGTTTTATTGATTTTCGGTTACGCGATCATGCAAAACCACCGAAGACAACGGTTCCAATACTCAGTCTACTTTCTGCTGCGGCCCGTACCAGTTTTATGAGTAGATGGCATATTACGGAAAATCTATGATCGGAAACTGCTAAGAAAAACTTCTCTACGGAAAAGAAATACCACTAACTGAACCCCGAGCGGTAGTCAAATTTGTGGCTGTTGTTCAGGCCAAAATGGAAACTGTAAAAACTGTGTCTCGCAGCTGAAACTCAGCAGTCGGCATCATTGGCGAGGAAGCAGTTGGGAAAAATAACTGGTTCACACTCGTAACCCGTCAGTGCAAGAGGCAAAGAAGAACATCTAATTGTGAGCACAAAGGTAGCATTAACAGTCTCTAATATTTAGGGACCATCCATAAATGACGTAGCATTATATGGGGGAGGGGGGAGTTTTGTATTTTGTGATGATGTGAGACGACAGGGGGTGGGGGGGGGGTAGGTGGTCATGTCATGTTACGTAGCTTTTTTAAAGGGGAATAGGGGTTGACCTGATGTCACGACAATCTTACCCGTTTCATCTAACTAACATCGTTTTTGATTTTTTTTTAATTTTTTACGGGGACAACGAGGGGTGTGAGGGTTACCGTCAAGCTACGTAATTATCAGGGGGGTATATAGAATTTTGTGACGAAATGCTACGATGGGGGAGGGGGGGTGTTAAAAATCACTCAAAAAATGCTACGTCATTTATGGATCATCCCTTATTTAACGGTAAGCGTGACCGCTTCTCTTTCCCGTGGGCTTGGGCTCAATCCCAGCCTAGGTCGTTGAGATTTTCTGAGGCGAAAAATCTTGGATCACGTCTCCCACACACACAAAAATAATGAAATTTAAACGACATGTAAATCAATATGAATGTAAACATACAAAGATTGAATCAAAACTTTGGTTAAAAATTACGTTAAAATCAATGCACTCAATTGGAGCATCAAAAAGTATACAATGTTACACTTCCATTCGTGTAATATTACATGTCATTCATTTTACAGCAATAAGCATGTAAAAATACATTGAAGTGCATTGGTTTTCCGTTTGAAGAAACTGTAATTTTCAATCCACGTGTAGAATTATAACAAAATTCGTTGAAGAAAGCACGACAAGTCGTGTGGATTTTTAGTAGAACTTAATTTTACATTTATATTCATGCTCCAAATATGTGCATGAAAATAAACTTAAAATTACAAGATATTTTTTTCTGTGCAGTAAATCCATCCGGTCAGTGTGTTTATGGACAAAATATCTAGAGTGATAGACACTCAGTGTGAACAGAGGACGACGGAAAAAATATGAATAAATGAAAACAAAAAAATCTTTAAAAATGCCATTGTTTTGTTAAGCTATCGCATTGAGCTGCATAAATGCATAAATGAATTATTTAAAAAATGCGAAACTAGATTAGACAAACTCCCTGTTTTAGTAAGAATAAATGAAAAAGACGTCAAATTTATACTGTTTAAAGACTGAACTACCGATTGCATAAACTAATAATGGCTAATACTAATAAATATCTTGAAAATATCAACACTTCAGTTTACGTCCTGTGAAGTGAACATGTGGCATTGAAATTATTTCCGTACACACCAAAATCTTCCCATTCAACAGTTTGTTCTTCCCACTGCACTGCACTGCGACACCATTTGTTCAACGTTGATGAGGTCAACTTACTTAATTTACTCCCCCTATCCGTCAGTTCGAATGTCTTGCCGCACTTCGAAATGAGCACTAATTAATACCGACGAAAGATTGTTCCCGAGTAGATAGATATGATGCTTTTCCAAGAAGCTACAAGAAACAGAAAAAAATGCAGTGCAGGGAACCAGATCAAATTGTACACATGGATTCTCCTGTCAAAACCAAAATGCGCTGCCATTTTCACTCGGGAATTCCGATGAAATTTACAACCGTACACATCTGGATTTAGCAGCCGAAATAATCCAACCTAGCCAAACGAGCCGAAACGTTCGCAGTTACCAGGCAAATATCGATCCTGGAGAAACCCCCTCTTCCATATGGGGAAGAATCATAGAAAACAATAGAAACTACAAACGATGCCACAGCTTCAACAACAGTTGCGACCTGAGTATGTTGCTGTGAAAGTGTTCAATTTGTAGTTCCATTCGAAAATTTCTTTCCCCATCCCCACCGAATGGAGGAGAAAATTTATGAATGCTAATGGTTCAGTTTGCCAACCCTCCCGGGAGTGTTGAACGGGGTATCACTTTTCCCCGCACCATGAACCGCTTCCGGAGTTGGTCAAGCAAACGCTGTTTGGAATATGGATGCTGACGATGGAATGCTGGCGATTTTTTTTTCTTTCGAGAAAAACGATTTGGACAGTGCCGGGGTTATTACTTGTACACAAAGCTACTCGTATCTCGCAATAAATGTATATAGAAATATATTTGGCAAGGAATTTAGTCCGGCAGCAGAGGAAAAACGGAAATATGAGTGTTTTACTTGCGGAAAATGGTTGAAGCAGGGTCGGTTGCACTCGTTGCAACCGACAATTTGGAACGAATATATTTTCCCACGGAATTTCATCCGAAAGTGCTGGTTGACACCGGTTTTGAGAATGAATAATTGTCACGTCGGGTAAATAGGTCACCGGGTTTCTCGAAATTAAAGCAATTGGTTTGAGAGCAACTACAGGTTTTGACATTTAGAAATGAGTTTCGTTCCTTTGATTTATTTTGAAAAAATATGAAAGGAAGGAAGTCTTATTAATTATGAATCTGCGGTTGCAAATGAATCCCAGGCTCACCATATGACTCAGATAACACAAAGAACTATAAGCACAACAGACGCTCGCGGTTTTTTTTCCTCTTCAAATCATCTGGCCATCCCGAGGATCCAATCTTTTCGCCCGTCAGGAAGCACAGGAAGCAGATTTTGCGGTAAATCATTAACAACACCAGCAAGCAGATTACGCGTACCATCTGCGTTCCCGCGTGTTTGTTCCATCCATAACTACAATGCATTGATGTCCAGACAAGGGCACTCTCTCACTTCGCTTCAGCAGAATAGAAGAGCGGAAAAACACACATTGTTCGCTGATTCCCTGCCTGTTGCATTGCCTGGCTCGGCTTTGCTGGATGGCTAATGTCGGTCGTCAAGCACTTCCAATAAAGCGGAGGAAGAAGGATGATGATGATGCTACCGAAGAAAATGTTCTTTTCTTCAGCGAGACGAGCGACGAGAAAAGATTGAAGGAAGCCTATTTCTTGAGGATCTTCCTCCACGGTACTTATGATTCGTTTCTCATGCTGTCTCGGCGCAACAGCTTGAGGAGGCATAAAGAACCGCAGCAAAACGGGACAGAAGGTTCCTCCCGATCCGACACGAAAGATCGGTAGCTCCGTACAACATAATACACGATGGACCCGCGCAGATGTTCCAGGTTCCATATCTTCCTTTGTGCTCCGTTCTGGAGAATTGGATTGGAGAACAAAAGTGCGATTTTGTCTTCTTTTGTGAGAAAGTACAGAATTGGACTTTTATATAAATGATGAATAGCATTCGATAAACAAATAGAATAAATCATGCTCAGTGCATTCAGACGCATCGATGGATGGAAGGATTCGGTAAAAGTGTGGAAAGTGAAATCCGTCACGTCACTCGATTGCGTTGCGACACAATCAAAAAAAGGAGAGAGTGATGCAGCTGGATTCTTTGTCCCTGTGTACACATCCCCAGCAACCGATGGGATTAAATCATTTGGCCAAACCGAAAATCCCTCACACTCGAGTCACGCTCGATCTTGGTCCAACAGTCAGTCGGTCGTGTCACTGCGATTAATTTCTTATTATGGTACCTGGGTAGTAAACCTTTCTCGAGCTAAAGGTGTGCGCTGCCGCCGTAGCTCGCATTAACATGCGCAACAGGCTTCAGTCTCAGTTTGCACCTGGCGTCCACGAAGCATAACCCGATCCCAATTTAAATCGTACGCACAACTGCGGCAGCAGCAACAGCGGGCCATTAAGCCCGAACTCAGCGAGAAGGGAAAAATTATCATATCGAGACAACGGAGTGAAAAAAATAGGCGTCAGGGGTGTAGCAGAGGGAGGGGTTGGGCGAGAGTGTCTTTTGGTAGTGAATTTAATGAAAGATTTTTTTAATTAATGCAGCTCTTTAAATTAGTAGTGAACAGTTTCGATAATCTTGTCAATTAAACTGATTATTTTTATATACCAATTAATGGTAACCAATTCATCATTCCTAAGCCATCTATCAGTACGTGACAAAGCGAATCGCTTGCAATTGGGAAGTGATTTAATCTTGTATTCAACTTACTGGATTTTTTTTTTTAAATTCTAGATAAAAAGTCGTCATGATTGATGTTTCTTTTGACAACGGACCACAATTCCTCCTCCGCTGCCTCGTTCATTAATGGAGTACCGTGTTGGTATACTACCCACTCAGATCTCGGTACCGAGAGAAATCGTGCTGCCAGGGAACTCTCGGTTGGAGTAGGGTAGATAACCGCCGGATAATATTCAAGTAGATCTCGGATATTATCCGCGTAACGGTGTTGGGAGAAATTCCTTCGTCGGGAAACTTTCAGTCAGAGTAGGGTGAATTCACCGCTGGGAACTATCCGAGTAGATCGTGGCAAAGCTGGGAGCTGAATGACTTACGGAAATAAGAGCTAAATTGCTCATGGAATCAGTAGAAAAACTCTAGTAAGAGAACTGCGGAGAGAAAAACAGCATTTTTGGCAACGTATGCACCGGCATTGTATGGCAACACGTCCAATGTTATAAGGATAGGCAATGTTCGATTGGATTCGTTTTTTGACAGCTAAACGCGAATCCAATCAATCCAAAATGGAGGCTCCGCAGTTCTCTTTCTAGAGTTTTTCTAGGAATCAGCATCTAAACGGCTCACTGGGACGAGAACTAGATGGCGGCATAGCAAATGGAGATAGTGAATAGTCAAGAGCTAAATCGAAGCTCAATGGACGAGTCATTTCATGTTTCATAAGAGGCCCCAAGATAGAGCAGAAAAAAGAAGTGCGATGAAAGTGAGTCGTGAGTCTCACACAGTGGCAATACACTACATGCTTTTAAAGACCTTTAAACCTTACTAAAACCCGTTGGAAACCCCATCTGATGGGCTCAAGTATAACTCAGCTCCCTTAAAAAGACCATAAATGTGGTTGGTGGCAAACAACCCAACCAAAAAACATCAAAAAATGGTCTCAATAATGCTTAAATACACCAAAATGTGGCTTTTGTTGGGATCTATTGGATCATGGTGGTGGAGATATTTTTATAGGTTAATCCTATTTCAAACACTATCAAAACAACAATACTGTGTGGGTGAATTGGTGTCATGAACCAGGCACAGCACGACAACCGGACTTCGCCGAGTGAGCCCATATCACAACCCAGTGCCGGTATACCAAATCATCCGGTAATCCTTTTGGCAACTTCAAATCACAGACTCATTTTCAGTGGATGCACATGACATCGTTCCAGAGATTCACGACAACCTCCTTTCTACCAATACACTGCCCGCGAAGCTCCTTCGTTGGAGTTAACGAACGACACCACATCGGCCACAGTTACGGAGCTGAAGCACTGAGCAATATCACATATCTCCCTACAAGGTTAAGAGGGACTTGGAGCTCTAGGAGGCGCAAACCTCTATTCCGGTATAAAATACCCAGGTCGTGACAATTGCAGTAAATCATCCAATGACAACTACACCACCTCCCGGCTCACACTCGTTTTACAGTGGATTATAAATGGCACCGATAGCTGTTGGGAGGATCTACAGCTGATAATCGTCCAACTTCAACCAATATGCTTGGCTCTTCAAGAAACATACATTCGGGCCAAGACTAATCCCGGACCGTAGCTCGGTAATCGGTGTTCGTGGGAGACTAGAAGCGGAGATAACATTTTCAGACCTTCGGCCTCGGAGTCCGGATTGACATTTAATCAGCACCGATGCAACTCGATACAGAGCCGTGGCACGAACCATATTCTAACCAGTAAGATGTACGGTGGTCTCTGTCTACATTCCTGAAAAAGGGCGCAATATCGGTACAAAACTGAAGAACATGCTGGAGTAAATAGATACCCCCGTCTTGGTGACTTCAACGCCCATCTTTCGCCTTGAGAATCTGACAGCAGCGATCAGCGAGACAACTAAATTGTTGAAATCATGAACAAATGCAGTGCTGACGAAAGCTTCACCTATGTTCGAGGCCAATACTTTTCGGTCCTATCTATCTGTTTGCTCCGCGGACCTCGTTCTTGCAGACCCCGGAAATAGCAACCACCTTCCAATTCAGATAACTTACGATCGTTACCAGCCACTACTCACATTCAGTGCTAACTATCCGAGAGTGCAGATTGGGTCACCTACGAGGAGGCAATCATGGACTCTATACAAGCGACCAAAGAATGGCCAAACTCGTCCAAGTTGCTGAGCGATGCATTCCTCGTACAAGTAGCAAGCCGCCATCTCGAGTCTCCAATTGGTGGAATCCTACATCGCGGAGAAGTACTCCGAGTGCTGAAAAAGACCCCCACTGACGCGCTCTAGGATTCCTTAAAATAATCTATGGGATTCCTTGAAATAAACCTCCTTAAAACTACACAAAAATATATCGAGAATACAGAGGCACAAATCTCTCAGAACTAGCGCGCTTCCACAGAACTTGGGGCAGACCCTGGATCATGAGAAGTCCGAACACCGACACCAACACCTACCCGGTTCAATACGAGTTAGCTAAACTGCGAAAACATGATAAACCAACGATTTCCGAACTATCCTCCCATTCAGATCTACACTGGCGCGTTCAAGCTCGAAAAAATGGCCGGAGTGGGGGTCTGCGAAACAGGAGCTGGCCTGGCCTGCCTCCGCCTACCCCAAGTTATTCCGTTTTGTTGACAGAACCTGAGGTCGCATAGAAATTAGAGGGGGTACCGACTACCATTCCATTTCACTTCTTGGGCCGTTAATAAATTACGTAACGCAAAATCCTAAATTACGTAACGTAAAATCCTCAGTAAAAATATCTTTCGTAACGTTCTAGCCTCTTATGTTCCATTTTGTCATACCCTCCCTCCCTAAAAGTGGTACGTCATTTATCAATGGCCCCTTGTCAGTCTTGTTCGCCCTGAAAACCGAACCGTTATTCCATCCTTATATTTAGGCTATTAAGAGCACTTGAGACTCGGTTATTGCGAAATCAGCAAGGGCGGAGAAGCGGGCTCATCGGCAGCTCGTTGGATATAGTCACCCTTCGGCGAATATCGTCTCCGACTTCAAGGCAAAAGCTATGGCTCACTCACAGCTACTAGAAGAACCCACCCGATTACCTCAAAAATTCAGCAGGACCTGCATGATGAACCGGCCGGAAGCTCGAGCAGATAACCCTCTCTCGTCTACGCGTTGGACACCCAAAGATAACCCACATGGTGTAGTAAATAAAGGCTTGCCGCGGAACATCTTCTGATCGATTGTTCTGAGTTTCAATATCTCCGGAACCACCACCAACTAATTCAATTCGAAACATTCTAGTTAACGATCCAAGTCATGGGACCCTTATTTAATTTTTGATAGATGCTAACATTCTCAAGAATATATAGAAACCCCCACAGGCCCGTCGGAAGATCGGGGTTCCGGGCCTATTCTAGACTTAGTCACATCAATTCCTTGGGAATGACTAAACGTGGTTTCAAATGGATAGTCCGGAGGTGAGGTGAACAGGTTTAATTTTTTGTTGTTATCACGACGCTGAATCCCTCTGTATAATGACTCGCCATTTCTATCGTTTGTTTACCATTTATCTGTCAGTTTCATTCCAATCGAGTATAAGACCTGTCAAAAGCACTCAATTGGAAGAAAATCGCTTCGAATCCTTCTCGAACGAGGGCCACTGACAGGTCTCGATTGGAATGACACTGACAGATAAATAGTAAACAAAAGATAGATAGAATACTGTCTCCATATATTCACGGACTGAAACATAGGGGCTCGCTCTAGCGTATAGAGTACGTTCCAATCTGAAACAGTGTTAGTGCAATCGGCGATTTGTTTTCCTCCACCTGCCATAACGTTATGATAGGTTGAGGAAAACAAATGGAAAATAACTTTTCGGTCGAATTATTGTCGGGATGGAGCCTGAACAACCGGTATTGTACGTGCCTGGTATGAGTAGTGTGTAGTGTGTAGTAGTGTGTGTCAAATGATTTTCCTAGAACTTTATTGACTTGTTTGATGTCTACCCGATCAGAAAGAAATAACAAGATTATAACAGAACGCAATTTTTGTTACATATTGTGTTATAAATTAGGTCTCGTTAGTAGTTAAAATAACAGAAATTTATAACAAGTAGCAATGCGAGATATAGTTTTGAAATATTTCTGTTATGTGTTTCTGATCGGGTAGGACTCCAACACAGTTACAATGTGTATATACATCTATGTATACGCGATGTGTACGATTCTTCATCTGATTTAACCTCATTTGGCAAAAATTACACCCAATTTAACCTCAATTTCGCACTAACACAACTGTGCATAGATTAGTCAATTGAGTAATGTCTGTACACATTGCAACTGTGTCGGTGTTCTAGACGTCAAATAAGCCAATTGTATCCCATTACTTTGACATGTCTTTACCCGAGGCACTATGTGTCAAACTAATGGGCCTAGCATATGTAAGAGCGAGATAATAAACCATCAGTGTTAGCAGCGGCATGTGACCTCTAGTAGTTATAATCAGAGATGATTGTATAGAGATGCGCGAAGACTGAAGCCAAAAGTTCCAATCGAACCCAAAACAACGGTTCCAAACGGGCAATGTAAACAAATATGGCGGATTTAGGAAGTAACTCGTGGGGAGTATTGAGACTGAAATAAAAAAGTATGTAATTATGTTTACATACGAAGAGTGTAAACTTTATATACATACATACTAAATAACTTTCACGATAATAATAAAGTACGAATAAATTTAAACACAGTTTTCTCCTATTATCGAGATATTCGTCATAAATATCAATTTTGAATGACATCAGCAAAGTGCCAACTGTGCCACAATGTTGCTATTACTCATCAACTGTATTTTCGATATATCCTCTCTAGTGCAGCGAAAACCATGTACATGGGCTCAGTTACGTGAATCAAGGCGTTTTAGAGTTGCATGATTGAGTATTTTATGAAATATTTCTTAAAAGAAATTCGTCAAGCTTTCATTAAAACAACAAGTCACTTACTGTTTACACAAAACTCCTGGTTGTCAAAACATGCAGACAAATAATTTGGTAAACCTTGCAGCCAAATTCACTGTATTTCTCTCCGCGTGTCTTTATATTTAAAACATCGTCTTTGGTTATAATCTCTCTTATTCAGAGCCGATCTCTTCACCCTCGCTTAACTTTTAAACCAGGTTCACCAGTACGTTTAAACCGGGTTTAATAGTTTTCACTTTTCTATTAAGCCTAATCTAATCTAATTTGAGTATTCAAGCCAATTCTCCAGAAATTGTTTCATTGAGAATATTTTTTACTACGGACGCTTTATTCACAGACTAGCGAAGTGTCAAAAATTGCAGCCAAACGAACTGTCAAAAAATGCAGTCAAACGAACATGATGGGTTTGAACTACAAACACTTTATATAACAGACTAGCGGAGAGAAAAACAGTAAAACTAGCAACCATGGATGTTAACTGGCATCACGGAAGCTCCCATAAGCTTTGCATGGGCTTCCTCTTGCACTTCCCCTCTCAAAACCCTCATGCTCGTTTGGCTGCACTTTTTGGCAGTCCGTTTGGCTGCAGTTTTTGAAAATTCGCTAGCCTGTGTATAAAGTGTCTGTAGTTTGAACTAAGATAAGACGTGACAATAGGGAAGGGGGGGGGGCATTTTTGTTCCAATTTTACGGCAGAATGGAACTTGGCTGATTCTGACTTTTTGCACCGTAGGCAATGTTACTGCAGGGATAGTGAAATGATGTTTGGCAGTGTTGCTAATATTTCTAGGAAGAGATTGTCATTACTTTTGACAAATACAATTATTATCGTTAGTAAAAAAAAAGTAAAAATGACTAAATATAACAGAAATTGGGCGGCAAAGTGAAACAAGTATTTATCATGCATTTACCGTATACGTGGTTGATAAACTTTTATAAAAATAAGACAGAAACCAAACCATAATCTAAAATTTTTCAAAAAATGGCTTCATCAAAACATATTAAACATCCATGACATGGAAAAACGGTTCCCTTCATCATTATAGTGGATTTAAGATACAAAATACTACAAGCATAAAATAAATTAACAAGACTCCATTTTCATTAATAAAAATAGCAACACTGTTCGGAAGATTTCGGCAGAGTAAAAATATGCGAAAACAAGATTGTCGAAGAAAAAATAAGAAGTCGATTGTCACGTCTTCTCTTAGGCTTTGAGAGGGGAAGTATAGGAGGAAGCCCACCCGATCAGAAGAGCATAACAAAACAATAACACTATTATAACTATGGTTGATATTTGTAACAACTGGAGTTATATTTAGATAACGGAATTGAAAGTGGATTGCGGACAGTTTTCTTTACTATCAATATTATAACATAATCTATTATGAGACCATCAATTTATGAATTTATCGTTTGTTACTAGGTCACTGTCATTAGATGATTATATTTAATACAGTTCTCTCACAGAGGACGTATACTTTTGGAGAAAAAATATATCTAAATTAGTTTTAACTTTGATAAAATCATATCAAATTTTGTTACAAATTTGTTACCATTAGCCAGGTTTTTGTTTTATTTTTTGTTATTTTAACAATTAACCAGCCGGATTTATAACATGTTCTGTTTCAAAATATTTTTGAAATAAATAACTCCAGGTGTTATAAATTAGTTATGTCCTTCTGATCGGGAATGCAAAGCTTATGCCCAGTTAAACTCATTCCGGAACCGGTTCGGATTTCTGAATGGAGTCATTATGGATTCCAAATCAAATGCAACAACCGATTCCGACTCAGAATCGGTTGTTGCATTTGATTTGGAATCCATACTGACTCCATTCAGGATTCCGAATTAAATTCCAAATGGTTTGACCGGGTGGGATCTTTCGTGATGCCAGTTTACATCCATGGTTGTTGTAGTTTTACTGTTTTTGTCTCCGCTTGTAAGTCAAATTAAATACAAGTACAAAACCAACATATTGGTAACAGTGTTGTTATTAATTTCAACAAAATAAAAAGAGGTTGTTTTGCTAGAAAAAAACAGACAGTTGGCGAATCCCTTCCTTAGGTTAAAGTATCCGTTAGGTCGAGTAGTCGTTTGAATAGTCACTGGCACTTCGTTGTCAATCGGGTTGTCAAAAATTGATCGAGTCTTTAAATTTTTATGCATCGCACACAGAATTCAGCATCAACTGTCGCATCAATCTAACCTCGTATGAACCAGATTATATGAAATGAATGAAACACCGATTGCGCGATAATTGTTTTAGTTTCACTTCTACCGCACGCTGAGTCACAGTACTCGTAATAAGGAGAAGCATAATGAATAAAATAATAATTTTCCTAGAAATAAATTAAGCGTAAATCATACTGCAAATATTTCAAACATGTTTCCATCGTTGTTAACATATTGAAAGTACTGCTTTTTCGTCAGACATATGCGAATTAGAATGATTTAATGCCTCATGGAACATTGCAAGCTGGCGTCATCTGAGTGAAAATACTCGAAAAACTTACAGCTTAGCGAACTTATTTACGTGGTGTTAGAATTCGAACCAAGCTTCTTGTACTGGGTTGTATCGAATATTTTCTAAATCCAAGTAAACAAACTCTCTCAACTGTTAGAAAAGTGAGGTTATATATTTTCATGCAACGTTCTTAACAGTGCGAAACCGCGTACACTATTAGCATATCCCCTGTATTCAAACGCTTACTTTCAGATCCAACAGAAATAGCCATTAAAATCCAGCTTTCGAGTTTTCACAATGGATTAAAATTGTTTATAGCTAACGGCCAAAATCATCTATTTTTCTACAGATGAGAAATACAGAATCCAACTTTATTTAGATCAAAATTATGTTTTTTTTTTGAATTCCGGAAATCTAGTTCTTTTCTCACAAGCAGTGCAAAATTAGTTCTTTGTTATAACACTCCCTGAGGACAAAATTTTGTAAACAAACATTTTGTGCTGAAAGGTACAATACTTACTTTAATAAGTTGAGCTTAACGATTCGATTTCATCTATCAGTGTATGGTAGCCGACTTAACCACCACATTTTAAGTCCAAAAAAGGAAACCTACCGTCTATATGGCGATCAAGTCGCCAGTCATATACTGAAGAAATAAATTCGAAATATCAAACCAAACTTATTAAAGTAGCGTTGTTAGAAGAAAAACAACCAGCACCCCTCCAACCAATCGCCAGGCCACGCTTCTGCCGCACTAAGCACCAGTCGATCGAAATGCAGCGGGAAGCCTTTCAAACCGGACCGGACACACACACGTGTTGGCAGGCAGTGATGGTGCCCCCCGGGAAAGCCTCGACAAAAGAACAACCGATCGTAATTGCCGGGTGGCAGTCATCAGGCAGCAGCAAAAAAGGCTATCCTTTAACTTGATGTTTTTTGTTCCTGTCTCTTTTTTTTAATATTTTGAGGTCCTAAAACCAGAGCCCGAAGCAATCAGGGAAACGCGCGCGATCGGCAGCTGGCACGAATTCCTGCAGAGTGCCGTCCTTAATGCATTCCAAGACAAGCTAAATTTCGTTCGAAATCTTTTCTAGCGCAAGCTGGGTTGCCTTTCTGGCTTAGCCGGTAGAATGATCGTTGAAAATAGATGGAAAATTGACCTGCTTCATGTGGATCGGGGGAAAAAAAGGAGACTGCGTAAAAGATTTGTTCTGATTCCTGACATAAAAAGAGAGAAATACATCTGCGTGGGTTCGGTTTTTCGAAGATAAACGACAACTGTTGCTCTCGAGGGTGCAACAGGCACTCGGAATGCAATCTGTGCTTTGTACCGTAAAAAGTACAGTTCTCTGTGATGTTCAGCAATTTTTGCTGAACCAGCGAGTAGAATAGAATGCGCCCGGCGGGAATCACGTGATCCGATATCGTAACGATCTTGCTATACATCTAGCGATAATGACTGCTGCAACTGGCTAATTTTGACACTCCCACACGCTTTCGACGAATTCGGTGATTTATGATAATTTCGTCACAGCAGCGCTTGCCAGTGTTTAAAAGAACTCGGTCCCCAAACAACATAAAACGATTTTCTAATTCATGCCTATCAAAACATCCGTTGACGTTAATTGTCGGCCAAGATCGGCACGGCGACGTTACGTGGCGTGATCCTACGCTGCACGGGCAGCAGCACGTGAGAATGCGCGTAACTCACTGCACTGAGAGGATCTATTAATCTTCATTAGTTGAACCTTAGCTAGATAATTGCTTGCGTCGGAGTTTTTGGGTGATCTAACGTCAAAATTAAAACAATCGACAATTTACCCCAAACTAGCATGAAGTCTACCAGCTCGAAAGTGCAGAGCTTGGCGGCAGTCGCAATCTCGCACCGAATTATTAGTAAACATACGAAGTGAGCACGAGCTGAGTGGGGGGCGACTGGCCTGACAAGAACCACCTGTTTCTCCAGACCTGGCGCGACGACCGATGCGGAACTGGACTCATTGTAATGCGATCCGAGTTTGCTTGCAGACCGCGGCCGGGTGGGCACACAAGAGCCGCACACTTCGCCGGTTGTTTTGGTTCGTTGCGTTCACTATGGATCTGGCGGTGCCTGTTTCAAAGCCGGGGAGAGTGTTGATGACGGATTTTTGTTTTCGTCGGAAGGGTTGCTGCACTTTTACTTGCCGAGACGGTCGACGGTGTGTGTTTTATGGGAATGTGCATCTTGTTACCAAATTGGATAACACGGTGTGGGTTTCACGACCGTTGAACCTTTGAGGGGGAATGTGTGATTTTTCGCTGGGGTTATTTTTTCTCTTTGGAACAACGAGAGACCAACAGTCGAACGTTTAATTGCATTATAGAAATTTTCCATGTTAGGTGAAACGAGTAGGTTAACTATTCTACATTTATGGCATTTTCGTTTGTAACTGTGAACTACACCGGTGTAGTCGGCGATAGACTCATTCAATACACCCAAGTTATTGTCAGTCAGTTTTTGCACTACACCGCTGTTAACACCAAGAAAAAACAAAAAGGCTTAGCTCAATACAAAACGCGGTTTGCAAGTCAATCTGTAAATTTTTTTTAACATATTTATCTGTCAACCTTTATTTTCAAGTACAGAATTCCAAATGCAAACTCTCTTCTTCTCCAGTGTAGTGTCATTAAGGTAAAATTCTTGAAGCGATCTCATGCATGAACAGCTGCTATTATTCTGGTTTGCTGTATACTCCGTTTGAACTCAATTTACCCTTTAAAATTTCTCCTAAAAGCGAAGTAAAACAGCACAAGCACAAGATGCCAGCCCATCACAGTCAAAGTAAAAGCATAAAAAATCACCTCGAAGCTCCACAGTCTGTAATTTTATATTCCACAACTCTTTCCACGCACGTCGCCGTTGTAATACTTCCCTCCCCTTAACCCCCGAAAGAGGACCTCTTCTGTCGAAAAGCAAAACAAGCACCGGCAGCAGAGCCCCGAGTGGCTGACAGTCGAAATTTTAATATCACCTGCCCTGAGTTTTTTTTTTTTGTTATTGCTCGACGTAAATATTCTTCAACTTGGCGAACCGGGTCGGACCGACCCCTTTGCTACAGAGCAGCTATTATAAGGTTGTGACCGAGCCAGTGCCAGCCAGCGGCTAAAGGGCACATTCTCAATCTGCTGAAATTCTGCCCGCTGTAAGGCGCCGCCGCCGCCACGAACATCGGCCTTTGTTTGATCTCATGATTATCACAGTTTTGCAGTGAGTATCAACGCGAAATGAGACGCGGTAGGATTTGGTTAAACACTGTCCCAAGGCAAAGTAAAATTACTTACCCGTAAAGCAGGGCAGCACCAGCTATCGATCCACCGCACTGTGCTGTCGTGTAGAGAATGGCACGCAGTGGCGATATCATGCGGGTTACCGCCAGCGCGATGGTTACGGCCGGGTTAATGTGGGCACCTGGAAAGAGAATGAGAATGGTCGGATTAGTTGATGAGGTAATAATTATTTTCCACGAATGTTTACGAATGAGATAATCGACTGTCGAAAAGAATAAATTTTCAGCCCATTGCCGAATTATTACTGGAATGGTGCCAAGTGTGTTAAGTAATAAAATTTTAGCCCTCGTATAAATAGGTTTGAGAAAATATAGTAATCGGAAAAAAAATTCATCAGCTTAACTGAGCCGTAGCTCTTTTGTATATTCACGGAGTTTAAAAATTAAAAGATAGTCGATGCCCGTTAGATCTTGTGCAAGTGATTCTCTTTTTTTCTCCTTCTGTAACCTTTCAGGGTGACAATTTAACACTGGTTGGAATATATCCTAATTCTACTTACATTCATCGTAGAATTTTTAATTTTAACTCTCCATTTAGTTTGTTTTCACGTTTTTGAGCAGTACTGTTGGTTCAGTTGGGAATATAATCGCTACTCCTGCAAAACGCAAGTAATCCAAAAGCACCTGCCATTCTCGCTGTGGACGATAAACTTAACGAGGATTGCTCTGCTCCACATACAATAACCGAAAAGAACAAAACATGCATAGCAACGGCATCGCCGGGGAAGAAAAAGGTGGTATCTCCGGGACTTTAGGCGGGGATCCAATAATCCGGTAATTTGGCCCCACAGTCGCTAGAGAGGATCTAACAAAGACGCAATGTTAACCTATCCAGCTAACAGCTAAGTGACACTTTTGAAGCAAACAACGATTACACTGGGATCATTCGATTGTTGATGATCCAACAGATTGGAAGAGACCTTCCCTCTCGGTATATAGTAGGAGCAAAAAAGTATTAAATTTGACAAAATAAAAGGCAGTTCACTTTCCTAAACTATATTTAGCGATTTGGTTGAACGCGTAATTAAAATATTAGCGAAAAGCGGAATATTTTTCTCAAAATTTGTAAATAGGTTATAAGTTTATAAGATTTGTTTTTTTTTTATTTTTGTCGTATCGCGCCAAATGTGCAATACTTGGTGACGCATTTTGGTTACCTTGAAACGAAGCGTCAATCGGGTAAAATTTGCAGAGGTGAAAACCCTACCCTATATATAGGAAAAAAATTAACCTCAGAATCATAAGGGACCATTCATAAATGACGTAACGTTTTTAGGTGGGGAGAGTGGGTACGACGAATTGTGGCATTGTTGTGACATATTGAGAGAGGGAGTAAGCTAGAACGTCATGTAACATGATTTTACTGAGGAAATATTTATTTTAAGAATTTGTTACGTAGTAAGGGAGGGGGACTGAGAAATTTGTTACAATGGGTTACACGGGGAGAGTGGGCAGTCAATTTTGGGCAATCTTTGCGTTACGTAATTTATGCATTGTCCTTTAAAAGTCAAAATTACCCAAAATTTCGCCAGACCGGGGAAAATTGACGTGCAACTCGGAGATTATGAGTTCGCCCCCCCCCCCCATAAACTGGAGTATTCGTCCTCCGACTAAAATTCGGAGAGGAGGAATTCCTGTTTGTATAGTTGTAAAAATTCGGTCCAAACATCCACTCAGTGAACCCAGTCATAAAGCACGTTGGGCACGACCTCTACCAGAATTCCAGCTCCAATGACAATCGATTCAGAGTGGGAATTGTTTGTGTCACTGGAGCCAGAGTTCTGACGGAAGCCTGTCGAGATTCTCACTTATTTTCCAGCTGGTTTTACTGAGCGTTTACGTACGATAGACACCTGACAAATCTGTTTTTTGAAATGGGCCAATAAGCACACTGTCAAAATTCACTTTGAGAGGAAATTCTGGACAAATCATTAATCGCCGATTATAAATGGATGTTAACATTTTATGAAAGAGAAAAGTTTTCTCTTTCGTCTGCTTTTGTGACGAAAGAGAAAACTTTTCACTTTCATAAAATGTTAACATCCATTCTCGGCGAGCTACGGTTTGTCCGGAATTTTCTCTCAAAGTGAACTTTGACAGCATGCTTATTGGCCGTTTACAAAAAACACGCGAGAAATTTACGCACAAAGCATAAGGGCATGTTCAGGAGTGTTTCAGTTCTAGATTCATAATTTAGACAGTTCTATAATATAAAACTGAAAATTTTAAAACTAGCACTTGCTGTCCCCAGCAGCAGTTTTAGAGGGTGTTCTACTCAGTTTAAAATTCATGTCTCGCCATGTCTTCAGAATTACTGCATTCAAATTTATTTTCCCCAGTCTATCGGGTCTAAGTGTATGTGATGAAAATTTTGCATGTATTTAAAGCACAGTTTTAAACGTGTTTTAAAATCAACAACAAATAGAACGGCGTCGTATAACAGTTTTAAATTTTAAAACAAAACTGTTTGAATTTATAAAACAAAACGCTCTGCTGGGGATGTGATTGTTTCAGTTCCAGTTCTACTTTGAAACTCCTATACAAAATAAAACGCTCCTGAGAGCATGTTCAGGAGTGTTTCAGTTTCAGATTCAAAATTTTGACAGTTCTATTATATAAAACTGAAAATTTTAAAACTAGAACTTGCTGTCCCCAGCAGCAGTTTTAGCGGATTTTCTATTCAGTTCAAAATTCATGTCACGCCGTGCTTTCAGCGCCACTGCATTCAAATTTATTTTTCCGCTGTCTATCGGGTCTAAGTGTCTGTGATGAAAACTTTGCATGTATTTAAAACACAGTTTTAAACGTGTTTTAAAATCAACATCAAATAGAACGGCGTCGTATAACAGTTTTAAATTTTAAAACAAAACTGTTAGAATTTATAAAACAAAACGCTCTGCTGGGGATGTGATTGTTTCAGTTCGAGTTCTACTTTGAAACTCCTATACAAAATAAAACGCTCCTGAACATGCCCTAATATGGCAATTCTAGAGCTTTTATTCAAAACGTCATAGCTAGCAATGAGAGACTCTGTTTACTTTCTCTTTTGATTTCGACAGCGTCACTATGACACTTTTAATTAATTGTACAGTACAGGGGTAAAGCCAAATTTACACCTTTCCGATCCGATTTAGTGTCGATTCAGTTCTGTGCACGGACGCCAATGTTCTTTCGTACAATTCAACTGGGAGCATTCACATTTGTCCGGCACGGCACCGTACCGGACAAATGTGAATGCTCCCAGTTGAATTGTACGAAAGAATATTGGCCTCCGTGCACGGGACTGAACCGGCACTGAAACGGATCGGATAGGTGTAAATAGTGTTGACTACAGACACTTTATACACTGACTAGCGAAGTGTCAAAAACTGCAGCCAAAAGGACTGTCAAAAAGTGCAGCCAAACGAGCATGATGGTTTTAAGAGGGGAAGTGCAAGAGAAAGCCCATGCAAAGCTTCCCAGTCAAAAAGGGCAAGTTGCTGGCTAGCGGGGGGCTATTTCCCAACTCGGATGCGCTAATTGCCCTACAATTTGCCAGCAATTTGCTGGCAATTAGGGGGCTATTTTATATGCAACATTTGGGCGATTTGTTTGTCTGGAATTTCCATTCAAAGTGGATTTTGACAGTTAGCTTTTAGGCCGTAATCATATGTTTGTCGAGATTTGTGACGTCAGCGTAAGTATTCAATTGAATACAGTACGGCTGGATGTTGTTGGCTCGAATCAAAACTTGTCGAAAGTAAACAAAGTTCATTTCATATCGTCAACCTGGCGCGCAGGTGGTGAAATCGTTAGAATTCAACGAGGTGCTGGAGCGTTGCCAGAAAATTTTAATTTCTAGATTAAATTTTACTAAACTTCCCAGTTAAGCTCAGCCGGAATGCTGGCTGGTTCTAATTCGTTTTCCGGCTCCGGTGACACAACCGATTCAAGTTAGAATGTTTAAAGGGTAGCATTTCGATGCGGCTTAGACGCATAACCGAGGCCGGGCGAGGTGGCCACCGACCCGCCGTCGGGAGCAAGCGAACCTGTGATCCACTCGTTTGCCCGGCTTACTTAAACATAGGGGCTATCCCTAGTTTAAGCGATGTTGCGTAGCCGCATTGGGTGGTGGACACAAAATAAAATTGGCAACGCTAGCAAAATGTAAACACAAATGAACACTCCGGATGAACCTATCGTCAATTGACATTTCGACGAGTTTTGATTCGAGCCAATAATATGGGCCCTTGCGATTTGCTTCGAGCGAATCTAGTCGTCCACTAATTTTTCTAAATCCATGTAAACAGTACAATCGAACTGTCAAGAAAAGTGAGGTTAACTGTTTTAGTAAAGAACCTATTTGGGCCACTAAGCCATATGCTGTTATTGATTTTTGCCAATGCAGATGACGGTGAAAATACGTACTCGAACATTTTTCTCGATATTTTTTGTACGCAAAACAAATAAAAATTATTTTTGTTAAATTGAACTACCTTCATCCCAATCCTTTTGCTGGGATAACTGTCAAAAATCCTAACCCATGTGGCTAAGTTTAATATCCAGTAAGCAATGTATGCTTGTCAAATATATAAAAAAAACCGTACAAGGTGTAAATTGCTTCAAAATCTTGATTGATAATCAAATTGGGACAAATCAGTAGAACTAGAACTCTAGATAAAATTTAGAATAGGACGTAAGTAACAATGAGAGATTCTCTTTGGGGTCTTTCGCTTCTGTTCATTACTCGTCCATTTCAACATTTACTACTTTACTCTTTGCATAATATTCTAGTAAAAACCGTAGGCTTTCGATATGTACTGGAAAATTAGTGCAAAGTGTTGTAATGACGTCGTAATAAACGAAAGAGAAAGTAAACAAAGAGAGGCTCTCAATGTTATCTATGTCATATTGAAAATTTTCTCTAGAACTCCTCAATCTCAATCCTGTTCGTTTAATTTAATAATACTTTAATCAAATGCGCGTGAAATTATGCTATGAACATTTTAAATCTGTTCAGAATACTTTCTTAAACATAAAAACATACTTAATAGCCAACAGGCCAAAAACATTTGAAGTTTATCAAAGGGCCCAATGTAAACGACTAATGTGCTATACAGTGAAAGTAAAGGGCCAATAATCTTTTTTGAGCGAAAATCCGCTCAAATAAAGTAAAATCTTCAGAAATTATTGCATGTTATCAAAATATAGATCAAACTACAACGAATGGGCGCATTGTTTTGATACCTTGGTTTTCAAATAGCAGATTGAATTATGTTAGCAAAATTTCAAACCCATTTTACACGATGCAGTCATTTTGTTTATTGGCCCTTTAAAAAAAAGGCGTGATATGTTCATTTACGTAAAGCCTTGGTTCAGACTAAAGAGACTAGAATAACAAAGAGACGCCATGTTCCGTTTGGAATTCCAATTTAACTATCAATGTCATTCCAAATGAACAAAATCTAAAATTACTAAATATTTTAAAGATAAAAATTATATCCTCAAACGAAATTTGTTACAATACCATAGTGTTTAGAAACGCCAAAAAGAAAATAGCTTGATTTGATGGGAGGACGAAATTCAGTACGAGGGTAACGAATACCAAATGATGCAAACAATTAATTTTGGTTTTGCTGTTGCTGCTATTCCTGCGGATATAACTATGTTTTAGCTGGTCGAGAAACTCAGCAGACCAGAAGACGCAACAGATTTTTTATTGGCTATAAGAAACAAACGGAATAACAACAAAGTTTTGTGAGGCTTGCACATTTGCAGTATTGCTTGTGACCTGTAGCCTGGTTGCTAGCTGAATTGTTTTCACTGAATTAAAATGGCGTCTCTTTGTTATTCTAGTCTCTTTAGTTCAGACCAAAGACAAGACGTGACAATCGGCTTTTTATTTTTCCTTCGACGTTTTTCTTTTCGCACATGTTCACCCAGTGTTGCTATTTTTATTAATGAAAATTAATTAATTTTTTTTAATGAAAATGAAGTCTTGTTAATTTATTTTATGCCGGCAATATTTTGTATCTTCAATGCACTATATTGATGAAGGCTACCGTTTTTCCATGCCGTGGGTGTTTAGTAAGGTTTGATGAAACCATTTTCCGAAAATTTCAGACTATAGTCTGGTTTCTGTCTTATTTTTGTTAAAGTTAATCAACCACGTATACGGTAAATGCATGATAAATACTTGTTTCACTTTGCCGCACAATTTCTGTTCAATTTAGTCCTTTTTACTTTTTCAACGATTTATTTGTCAATCTTTTCCTATAAATAAAGCAACACTGCCAAGCATCATTTCGCTATCCCGTCAGTAACATTGCGTACGGGGCAAAAAGTCAGAATCAACCGATCAGGAGCTGAACCATTCTGACATAAAATTGGAACAAAAACGGATCCGGTCTTGTCTTAGAGCATGTTCAGGAGTGTTTCAGTTCTAGATTCATAATTTTGACAGTTTTATTGTATAAAACTGAAAATTTTTAAACTAGAACTTGCTGTCCCCAGCAGCAGTTGTAGCGGATGTTCTATTCAGTTTAAAATTCATGTCTCACCATTCCTTCAGCATTACTGCATTCAAATATATTTTTCCCCAGTCTATCGGGTCTAAGTGTCTGTGCTGAAAACTTTGCATGTATTTAAAACACAGTGCTAAACGTGTTTTAAAATCAGCAACAAATAGAACGGAGTCGTACAACAGTTTTAAATTTTAAAACAAAACTGTTCGAAATTATAAAAAACGCTCTGCTGGGGATGTGAATGTTTCAGTTCCAGTTCTACTTTGTAACTCCTATACAAAATAAAACGCTCCTGAACATGCCCTTAGGTTCAGACCTGTGCTCCAAACGAGTGCTAGAAAGAGAATGAATTAGTTCACTTCAGGCCGTCTTGTTCTCTTAAAATGTCACTTTAAAACGGGTTCCTTTTTCGGAGCAGTGAGAATTTTTCTAACAATTTAAAAAATTGTTTGAAAGTATGGATGAATTCAATATCGATTACACGATTATAAGAGAAGAAAACAAAATCGCGGGCAAATTTGATCCAGTCCTAACCTATGTATTGAATCAGCTCCTACTTGGTTGATTTGTCAATCAAGAGCTCTCAAAATGCTTGCAAAGGTGTTTTAAAACAGTGCTGCAGTGGCGCATCAATATTTCAAGCAAACTGAATCAAATTCTTGAATGATTCGCGAGAATTCCTAATTTGACAAAAATAGATTAAGTCCAGTTTTTTCGACCGATTCTCATAATCAAAATGTCATTGGATGCGGATATTTCAACATGTCATTACACACAGAAAAGAATATTGGTAAAAGTAAGAGTGATCCGCTCTTAGCAAAAAAAAACAACCAACGCCTACTATCAGATTGAATGTAAATCTTTTAAATTAATCAAGAATAATCCAAATAAAAGTTTTCCTTTTAAGCTAATGAAGAATAGTAATCAAAATAAAAGTTTTATTTTCAAGCTAAGAGTATGTGTTGGTTGTTTTTTGTAAGAGTGAAAAACTCTTATTTTTATCAATATTTTTTCTGTGTGTAGGCGTCTTTGGTAAAATGTTGAAACCATTAACAGCATGAATTATAGATATTAGAGGGCATCCGGGATAAACACTAAATATGAGATAATGTGCGACGGAAAAGCTATACCATCTTATTCCTGCCTGAGAAAATCAGATCTTCTTTCTTTCCCAAGACTTTTGACAATTGCATTTTTATGTTTTCGGCCCTTTCCGATGCAGCTAGTGTTAAAAATACGTAGTCGATCTTTTTATCAGTTCTTGGTACGTTAAATGATAAATTAAAATTATTTCATCAAATTGAAGTTGTAGAATCACGCCATCCATTGAATAACCTCGACTCCTAACAAAAGGTACTGCGGTAGTTGCAAAAGATTCAAAAGGTTGAGTGGTAAACGTAACCGCCACTCATCCCAGTTGATCTCGGTTCAATTCCAGCGGAGTCGTTGAGATTTTTCTGAAGAGAAAAAAATCTGTAGTCACGCCTACCTTCGGAAGGGGAGTCCGGTCCATGAGATGATGAGTCGATACCTAGTCCAGATAGTGAAGTCCCAAACCAGGACGTGTTTACATTTACTTAGAAAAAAATCGTTGCGAAGTTTTTATGGGTTGGACATATATATTTTAACATTTAGAAAGCTGTGCTCTTACGATTAATATAAGAAAAGAATTTTATTCTTCATTTAATGACTCAATTGCAATTTTACCAGAGCATAGACATTGTCTCGGATTTCGGGTGAAATGTCATTTTTTATCGAAAGCCCTTTGCAAATATAATTATGTTCGCACGTCCCTTTGCAAAACATATTTAACAAATAGAAACGGTGTTGTGAAATTGTTGAATGAATCGCTGTCAATAAATGATTTTGAAAAATGACAAATGGTCCTTTCCTGCAGAAAAGATTATGTTCCGAACTCCAACGCTGGCAGTTAGTCAAAAACTGAGTTCAGCACTGATGCCTTCTGCGAAAGAACAAGCGAGGTCCCCACAGTTTTCGGCTGCCAAAAAAAATACTTTCCAAAAAGCAGGTCAACCACCTTTTGATGTACTCGTTTTTGTTTTGTCATGAACCGGGGGTAACCGAGTTCAACTGCCTATACCATACAATTATTATGTCCAGGACCTACGCCGTACTCGTACTCGTAGAGGCTCACTGAACTTGCTCTGCCATAGCCAGTAACCGGTACGAGACACACCACCATCCGTCACCCATCGTTCGTCATCTTGTCTTGGGAGAAAATGGTATCATTATCATAATCATCGCTTTTTAGCATGTACCGAAATATGCAGCTCCCCAGGATCCCTCCCCTGATGGAACAGGACTTTGGATAGGGTAGTGGTACCTATTTCAATTTCACTTTCCAGTTGGTGTCGCTTCAGTGCTCTCTTAGTGTGACCCAACTCAATCAACTCGAGAACGTACATAGAAAATTAAAGAAGAAAAAACAAGCTAAAAAACAGAAATGAAGAACAGCTGCTTTTCACCACTTTTGAATAGCAGCTTTTTTCTCCTTCGTTTACCATGCTACTATACCTACTCCTTGAGAAAGGAAGAAAAAGTTTCAGATCTGCTATAAATCTTTAATTTCCCTGTCTGTTTATCCACGACGTTTCCGAGCCCTTCGCCGTCTAGCGTTGGATCCGTCATGGAACTGAGAGATTAACACGTACGGTGTGGGATTTGCGAGATGAAGACACAGTACCACCAGCGCTAGTGGAAAATAGCTGGAGAGTTTACTAACGCCAATATGATTGGAATTCGGCCTGTTGGATGACGAATGGTGAAGTAAATAAAATTTCTTTGAAAACAGTCTGCACGGTGACTAGTAATGGTAAACCAGGAGTAATGGGTATTTTAAAAGTTGGACCCTTCCACTTGGACCCTGTCATCCGTCATCTCAATCCTTGACGCGGGTTAAATTTTGAAGCAAATTTCACTGGTCTTTCTTCCATGCTGATGTTCAACAAGTTATGCAGGTCGTAAAGACGCACAAACTTCATTAAATTTGCAGCTGCCCAGGTTACTCGTGAGCTAAGGAACAATATCTCCGCTGTCACACTGAAAAAAAAAAACCGGTCCACCGTGGCACAGTAATTAAACGAACGTTACTTTATATAATACACATTTCTCCTGCGATGAACGTTAAAATGCTTCAAGAAAGGATAATTGTCCCAGCGTCGTTCTGCAGCCCACTTACCACCCGTCGAAGCATCCTTCTCCGAATCGAGCAGTATTCTCTCGGTGATTATTAATTCAAAAATAAAACTCTTGGAAACGGTTCTCCCCATTGTATCGTTTTTGCCGAGGCAAGCTTTATTTATTGCTGGGGGAAAATCCTGCCATCCGAGTAGAGATTAAGGATGGGAAAAAACACAATCTTGGTTCAGCGTCAAAAGCAGAGCATTCAACACCATCTAATAGGATTTTCCGATTTATGCTGGAATTTCCCCTTCAGCCCACAACAATTAGACCGTTGGCGTATCCGGGGTCAGTGCTAATTACATCGGTCGGTTTTGAACACAGCACAGACAGAAGCAGGTAGCACTCCTGCCGGTCGGTCGGTTTATATGTACTAACTCTAGCACGGCGAAATTACCTGAGACATGCAGGAAGCACTGGGTTAGCGCGGTGACGGCGAATCCGGACGAGAGGGCCGTGGCGAGTAGAACCGATGAAACGCTGGCCCCGACACCGGCTCCGGCTGCTGCTCCGCACACGATGAACACGTAGAAGAAGGACGCCAGGCACTCGGCGGTTATCGATCTGGAAAAGTAATAAGAACGGTGGGAGTGAGAGGGGGTGGTTGATAAGCATCGATTAGAGTCGGTCAGATTCAATTAGGCTGCCTCCCCTCCGGAAGATTGGATTTGAGCCTGAGTGCTTCGGGAAGTTTAAAATGACGGCGGGTTGAGATTTAGAGATATTGATTGAAGGTTTGAGCTTTTTGTTGAATTTTATTTTTTCCGTACGACGTGAGACGAAGTATTCTCCAATGGCATGGCGTGACAAATCCACGTGGAATGCCTCATGCATGCATACACATGTAAAAATGTGCTTTGTTTACAATTCTCCATGTCCAGTCAACCGAGTTCTGCATCAAATAAAACCCAATATTTTATTTCACATGTCAAATTATGTAAAATCCCACTATTACACAGCAAAATACATCGCAATGTTGTTTACGTCAAATGTAATTTTCATTTTTTCTAAGTGTGTATTTGTGAATATTGCTATTGACGCAAGTTTTATATCCGGCCTCACAACTGTGCTGTCACAGTCAACATCGCCTTCTGGTGATTTGAAATGGGATGTAGAAATAAGTTTCTATTGGTAATCAATAGTGATGCAAATGCTCACCAAATATTTCGTGGCAGCGCATTTATCAATTTGAGAGATACTGAATTGATGGAATACTTAAGTAGTACAAATCTACATTTACTTAATATAGAGATTCGTCAAACATTTCTCAAAGCAGTGAAGAGGTGTTAGATGTAACTCTCTACTATGACTGAGTTGCGCATGAACTGGCAAACTGGCTCGTACCAAACGAGCTCAAACAGTCGTTATCTGATTATAAATACATCGTAAATCTACGAACTAAGACCTCTACGAAACGGGCTTGTTGACAAGATTTCAGAGGTATTTCCCAACAATTGAATCTCCAAGTGACTTGGATGAGGCCATGGATAAAACAAACTCACTCATAATATCAGCATATCAAGAGGATTATCAGCTATGATTGATTCAAGAAATACTGAACTTGTTAATGCAACATGGAGGAGTTCAGGAGTTTTTCATATCATTCAAGATGCTTTTAGTAACGTGTCTTTCGAATCCATTTTGGGAACAGTACGAGATCATGGAGTACCTTTATATATCACGAAGTCACATGGATACACGTAATGCTTAGCAACCGACATCTGTGCTCTTCGTTAAGACAACTAGAGATAACGAAACTGAGTGTCGGCGGATATCCTAAAAGTGGTGTGCTGCCGCCACTTTTAGGTAATTTAGTCACCAATGGTTTGTTGAGGATACTTTATGAGCATAGGTCTCCGACATATAGTTTTACCGATGATTATCATATAGTTTTGATCATTTGCAGCAATTTTTACGTGTTTTTGAACAATGATGTCTTCATCTTAGACTATCACCTTGTACTCACAGGTAGTTTTCCTTTTAAAACCTTCAATGTGAGAATTCCTCCTCGCGAGGAATGACTGTCAGGCTAAATAGAGTGACAACTTGGAGAATACGTAGTGTGTTGTTGTGTTGGAGGACCGAACTGGTGCTGGTGTCTACTGTCGTGAAATGAGATAACACTAGTTCCATTCGTTTGGTAGAATTTGTATCATTTTTCCAAGCACATTTTGCAATATTCAGCGTGCTGTGTATTATTCGTGTTACCTTTGTGAACCCAATTACCGCACTTCATATCATATGTTATGCAATTGACCTGTAGTAATGCAATTGCGTATCCAGTTTTTGGTTCTATACATAGATGAACCTATCTACAGGGAGCTGAAACTCGAGGATATGCTATTGATCGAAGCCCAGTATGGCAAAGAGTGATACAGCTGTTGGGTTCAATATTCCTTCGGGAGTGAAGAATCCAGGCTGTGTTATGATTCTATTGTGTTGTCGAAATTGGGTTAAACTTAGGGTTGCCACCTCCGGCTAGGTTTTCACCCGGTGATTTTTAGTGACCTTGGATATGCTTTAAAAAACATGAGTAAACGTTGAAACTAGACAGAAATTTGAATGAAAGCGATCACTCGACATTCCAGTGCACATACAATCGATTTTTATTAAAGAGTGTTACGATCAAAAATTGATCAAACAAGAGTTCATTTTTCGTCAATACGAATTGCTGGGACTTTCGTTTGACTCCTTCCATCAAGTTTTGCACAGCTCCTTGATGCAGAGTGCCTGTTTGCCTTGAACTGCATCTCGATGATAACTATCTTTTGCGTATTCTTGAGGTTCCGCTTGTCGATTGCTAATATTTTTCTATTGGGTGGAGATCTGGCATACTGGGAAAATTCTTATCCATGGGCACCACCACTTACACATTGGTTGCGGCATATTACTGCATGGTTTTTTTCCTTTTTCCCAGGCACTCCTGGACATAAATTGCTTCCTTCCCGGTTGCGAAGGAAATGTCGCTCTTCAAGCCACAGGCTCAGATGGCCAGCCGCACGAGATATTTCTTTGTGAACTTCGACAGCTTAATGTGTTTGAAAATCTCTGTCACCTTTCCTCTTTTAGTTGAAGTATAATATTCCTGTCCAGGAAGCTATTTAAAGTATGCCTTGACGTAGGTTTCGTCATCCTCTACCATGCAATCAAACTTCGTCAGCAACCTTATGTACAACTTCCGCGATTGTTTCCTGTCCTACTTCGTCACGGTTTGGAATCACCATATTCTTGTAAGTCGACAGTCCGGCAGGTTTTTTACCTCAATGCACGGATTGAGTCGAAAAGAAACACGGAGGTGAGTCGAAAAGTTCAAGTTCAAACTCTTTCCCCTCCCTTTGTAACTCGTCAGATTCTTAATTTAGCACTGGTTAAAAAATTATCAAACTGACTCTTATTCACCGTTAAGTGCTTTGTTTTGGCAAAGCGTAATGTGCACCACTTGTCTGTACCGTTTACATTAAACTTTAAATTGTCCCCCATTTGCGAATAGTTTTGTCAATTTAGATGGCTGTAGAAATTCACTTCTTTGGCTAACGGCTAAGTAACCTATATCACCAGCCAGTCTCGCTGTGGAGGATAAGACAAACGAGCATTGCTCTCCACCAGAGCTGACAGGAAGAGGAAAGTATCATATAGTGAGAAGCACACTGCGGTGCCTTCCGAAATTCTTTGCGGGGGGCAAAGAATCCTTTTTTTCGTCACCACAGGAGCACAACTCTTCTCTTTGGTCATCAGGAGCAGCAGGCAGCATGAGCAGCCAACGTGAGCACCGGAAGAACTCGGTAAAAATTCAATAATTTAAAAGTAAAAATTATCCGTCGTTTCACAAGGACCGGGAAAATTGATGAAAAATTGTGTGGTCCGAAGATCGCCTCCAAAAACCGGAGTCTCCGGGTCAAACCCGAGTTAAACTACATTAGCTCGTGAAGGGCAAACAACCAATTTTCCTCCACCTCTGCCCAATCTTCACAGCAAACAAGTGCTTCCAATAATGTTTTGGTTTTCACGCTGTTGGTCCGGGGTTCAATTCTTCATGAAGTACGCCTTGACTTATCTATTTTTGGCTCGAATGCGCAAAAAATACTCTACCCATTTGAAGCCGTTGGTTAGAGCAGCGTCTACCATCTTTGTTCAACGCATTGGGTCAAATGGTAGAGCGACAATTGTGGCACTTGTTTCGAGTATCGATCTAACACGAGTGCCACCATTTTCATGGCATTTGTGTAATTATATTTGTTCTCAACAACGAAGCTTTTGATGCCAATTAATAAAATAGTAAGACACCCTATGGTGACAATAGGTACCCTCTTTGTTTGCTGTTTCTTCTGTTAATAACTCGGTCGTTTTAACATTCCCATTGGACCCCCGTCCTTATTTTAGTGTAGTAAGCTAGACAAGAGCGTCATCTTTCGGTGTATACTGGAAAATTGATGGAAAGTTTTATAGTAACACCCAAAGATGTGACACAGTAACAATCGACAGAGGAAGTAAACAAAGAGAGGTTCTCAATGTAGTTGGGACCTATTGAAAACTTGCTCAAGAATTCATTCGTCACGTTTGTTAGTCACTGAGATTATAGTTCCTATATTCATGGTTAGGCGGACATACTAAGCGGAGCAAATTGACCGATCATGTCAAATGCCGGAGCCAATTTAGTTGTACACAAACCAATCTAACCCCACCAAATAAGCCGGGTGAACCTCGTTTGACAAATCTCGGTAGTTTGTTTACATGGGAGCTACGTTAGTTCGAATGCAACAGACGAACACGCGAATCTGACGAAGTAAACAAACCAACGGATATTGTTGAACATGAACTTTATTCATCATGAGTTCCTTCGTATCGTTACCTTGTAGAAATCAGTCGCTTTCTAGTTGGATCTTAATGGAGAAGTTATTGTGATCATGGTGATAAATATTTTACTCTTTCCTTGTGTTATAGAACAATTCCCTAATAAGCAAAATCATACATGAACATCAACACATATAGTGCAACGATTCCACATATTGTTTGGATAATAATCTGAACAGGTCGTTAGGCTCTTGAATCATACGTTGTTTATTAGGTTCTTTACTGACAGAGTTAAGCTCACTTTTCTTGACAGTTCGCTTGTACTGGTTACATGGGCTCAGAATTTGTGGACAACTAGATTCGCTCGAAGGAAATGGTAAAGATTTTTTCTAAGTCCATGTAAACAGTACAAGCGAACTGTCAAAAATAAACACTCAGTTCACTTGTGACGTCAGCGTAAAGTGTTCAATTAGACACAGGTAAACTAACGACGCTGAATCCTTCTGGATAAAGACTCGACACGTCAATCGTTTGTTTACCATTTATCTGTCAGTGTCATTCCAATCGAGCACGAGACCCGTCAATAGCCCTCGTTCCAGAAGCATTCGAAGCGATTTTCTTCGGTTTGCGGGCTTTTGACAGGCCTCGTGCTCGATTGGAATGACACTTACTGATAAAAAATAAGAATAAGATAGAGTTGGCGAGTCTTTATCCAGAGGGATTCAGCGTCTTTAAGGTAAACGTAAATAAACAATATTTAATGTGACACCGAGAAATTTTCACACAAGTAAACCACATTAATTCGTTTCTATACGTACATGTAAAGTTCTTACTTACGACGTTAAGAATGAAACTATTCTGCTAGATCTTGAACATTTAAACGGGGTGTGAGTGTTTTCTTTGTGAAACAAAGGTTGCCAGTTTTCGGGCTTTTGTGTGTGAGATTGGTAGAAATAGTATAAGTGAGATGGGTAGAAATTAAAAAAAAAATTCGGACCTTTAGAATGTCTTGTATGTCTTTCTAAAATGGAATCATTAAAACTTATATACGAAAATTTTCCGAACATTTAATTCATGATAGGATGAAAATTAACGTGATGATAATCAATTTATTACTAGCAACATATATACCGACACATCATATATTAGACATCAATGTTCGCATATATCGTTTTGGCAACCATGCGCGTCTTTTTGAATGTATGCAACAAGTGTGTTGAAATGAATAGACTTTTCTACGGCTCATGTACGTACACGTCACATGACATAAATACTACATCACTACCCGGTGGAAAATAATTAACAAAGACGGCAAAATCAAATGGGATTGTTTTCATCCAGGAAACTGCATTAGTGTTCCTGAGACCGGCCGGCAATAACTCAATGGGACATTGTAAGATGACGTCATTCAACGAGCTTTGTTACATGGTGTTAGAATTCGATCCAAGTACTTTCCGCTGGGTGGAATCAAACATTTTCTAAGTCCATGTAAACAATCTCTCTAAACTGCAATGTTCTATTCAGGAAAAAAACAAATCAAAACTTTAAAAAATCATTTTTGATTTTTTTTCTGTTTTGAAGTTCTGAAATGCCTTATTCAGTTTAAAGTAACTTATAAATCGTTTAGTACAAACATAGAAGTGGTGTGATTTGGCAAAATGTGCTGCTATGTGTTGAGATGATTAAGCTAGTAGCGATGAAGGAATTCGACTCAATGTTAATTTCAAGGTAAGAAATTGGAAAAATATTCGAGTACTTTCTTCTCGTATTATTACAAGTTTGCATCGCCTATTTGAAAAATATAACGAAACTCGTCTTTCCCTCATTATTGAATTTTTAGAGAAGAAGCATTCTTAAACCAGTGATGCCATGAGAATTGTTTTAGAAAATGTACGGTAAAACTATAGACTCTTACACAGACTAGCGTAGTGTCAAAAAATTGCAGCCAAACGGACTGTCACAAAGTGCAGCCAAACCGACTGTCACAAAGTGCAGCCAAACGGGCATGCGGGTTTTGTGAATGGAAGCATGGGAGGAAGTCTATGCAAAGCTTGTGAGATCTGTTGTGATGCCAGTTTACATTCATGGTTGTTAGTTTTACTGTCTTTGTTTCCGCAAGTCAAGCGTGTATGGAGTGTCTGTAGGTAAAACTATCTAATTAACCCTACAACGGTTTCGTGACTTTTTCTATACTTAAACGGTTTTGTGGGGTACATTCGTACCCCAGAGCTAAAACCGCTCTAATATGCCTAATTGTTATTGAATTTATAATTAAATTGGATATTTTTATTTAAAAATAAGTCAAGCAAAGCAGTCTTTTCAAAAATATTCGTGGTTTGTACATTTTATTGTGTAATATTTCATTTTTTATAGAACAGGTCTTTAAAATACGTCAAAATCCTCTTTTTTCCTTAATATTGCTATAACTTTAGAAGTTTCTAGCCGATTTCGACAATCTTTACGGCGTTGTATTTGTTCCGATGCTTGTTTGAACAACAAACGCCAATACAAACAGTAAAGGTACAGCAAGATACAGTAGCGAAGTTAAAACAGGAAGGCGTCGAAGGGACAGGCCACCCAAGTAACAATTGAAGTTTTATAGCTTGCTACATGCGCAATCTAAGTTTTATGAGTGGCTCTAAACCTACCATAAAACTTAAATTGTTACTAGGGCAGTGCACTGTACGCTCCAGAGCCTGGGCTACAGAAAATGAGGAATTGAGTGGTGCGTAGTACATATTTTATACAAATCATATTCACGAATGTGTTTTGTCTCTTTTGTCCTCAAAACCAAAAAGTATGATAACGATCCAAGCGCCTTTTCTAGTTACTTTGCTCTAGTAGCTTTATTATATCAAATAACAGATTCTATTGTTCAGCAATGTTCAAGCCTATCCAATTTCAAGCAAGTTTCTCGCTTACTATATCGATATTTTACTTATAAAAAAATATAAATTTTTCGAATTATATACACATGACAAAACACTAACGTAAACGGTTTTGTGGGGGTACATTTGTACCCCAGACAAACTTTAAGCGGGCACTGTTAGGTTGGTCAAGTGAAACAAATAGGTTGCACCTGCTTTAATGGAAGTTTAATAATCTAATTGATTTATGATAAAGTTTGCTTGCAGTTAAAATAAACCATAACGGAATAACAGAGATCGCAAATAGCTCTGGGGTACAAATGTACCCCACAAACCCGTTCTAGGGTTAAATAATATTGTTCAGCCAAATCTATATATAGTTGTACTCAAATTGTTTATTAGAGTTTCAATTTTCAGCTTCTGGTAAATAGTACCGATTTAGACCAGATTAGCAAGTGGGAATCGGTACCGATTAGGGTCATGTTTGGCAAACATAGATGTATCCAGAACCGTCATCATAAATCACAGGTTTATTGACAGAATACTAATAATAAATACAAACAAAACAAAAATGAGAATGTATACATTAATTGTGTACATGGTGATCTTGGATGTTTCGGATTACGATTTCGATGCCGATTCTAGCGGTACAGTAATATTTCTCATAATACTGGACAAGCGACAATGTATTCAATCGATCAAACTAATCGCAAAATTTTGGTTATATTCTTGAAAGCTTATTAAAACCCCATCTAATTTGATATTTTGAATCATTTTTGACTAATTTTGACCCTGAATGCTGCATAAAAATCTTCCTGAAGATTCGAAACATTCGTAAAATTGGTAAGTTCATTAATCTTCCCTAGAACATTGAAGTTTTTTTTTCGAATATGCAGAATCTATGTATTCCAAACATGACCCCATTCGGCATCACATCCCACTGGCCTTTATGATCAAAATCAGTAGTATTTACCAGAGACTGAATATTGAAATTTAAGCAAACAATTTGGGTATAAGTGTGTTTGGCCGAAAAAAGTGTCTTAAATCTATGGAGTGGGCGTAGTGTAGTTGGTAAATCGATTGCCTTGTACGCAGCGCCCCTGGGTTCGAGTCCCGACACCTCACATAGGGCTAGAAATTTTTCATAAGAGATTTTTCTAACCCGAAGAGACGAATGACCTTAAGGTTAAAACCTCTATCATCGAAATAAAAGAGTTTCTAAAAACTGAGTTCAATTAGAATTAAAATAACTGCTGATAATGTAGTTTCGTTTATTCCATTGAAAGCGAAACGACATGTATGTTTGTATTAATTTCAAATTCGTGGATGCAAAATTGGTCCATTTTTTGGTTTTAAATATGGACAGAACAAAGAATTATAGCTGCTTGAAACGATCATTTTCCAAGTAACAATAGAAGTTTTATAGCACGCTACCAGTGCAATCTAAGTTTTACGAATGGCTATAAAATTTCCATAAAACCTCAATTGTTACAATTGACATAAACAAGCTAATATAATACTGGAAGTTCTAATGTTTGGCGAGGACCTAAAATTATTCCAATATCATTGGTTGTAAAAGTAATCACTTTAAAACGATGACAAAATGTGTATAGTTCTACAAATCCGATTATAAATTTATTAAGTATTTCGTCTTGAAAGATTAAGTGATTTGGTTTCATACAATTTAGAATACGAAATCACTGTCGGACACAAAACAGCAAAAAACCGATCAGCGCCCAAACAAAAAGCAGTCTGTACGTCGTCTGTAAATCCTGTTTAATCCAATTAGGAACAATCTATTTAAATCAAATGAAGAGAATATCAGAATTAGAATGAAAAATATATTGTACTACATGTTTAGCCATAGGAAGAATCCAACACGCCGTGACACCCACGCCAATTTCGATCCGCCCCACCATCAGCATATAATCTTTCAATTAACTGCGCTACCAATCTGTCCAACAAAATAAACAAGTTCGCTGATTAAGCAGTTCAGCTGAAGCGATAAAACCGTCTCCGAAACCATGCTGTCGATTCTCGAAATCCCCGCGATCAGAGTCGGCAGGAGGTTCCTTTATTATTTATCATCACAATGTTGACAATTCAGTTTCCGAGTAATATTTTTCAATTTGATTTGTCCGGAGCCGGAACGTTCCAGCAAGGAAGGAGGAATTTCGCGTTTCAACACACACATACTCAATGACACAAATACAGTGTGTGGTGTGCACGACCGGCATCAGTTTGTAAATATTTGATCATTTCAATCTAGTGTAAACAGTTGACGAAGGTAAAAACCAGGAAGGGGTTTCGCATTCCCGAATAACCCAACTTTAGAACCCTGGAAGTTTTAACGTCAAACACGACAGACACGGGTTCTCACCTCCAAAACTCCAAACTACGAAGTTCGTTGTGCATGTTGATTCGTCCCTGGAGGGCGTTGGAGTGTTTGGCCCCACCCGGTTCCCTCCGGAGGCTTTCCAGCCGTTCAAACAACTGAACGATATGAAAGTCGATGTTTGTATCAGGCACGTGAAGACTTTCCTCTGCCATTCTAAGCACTGAGCACTATCACACAGAGACACAATAAATATAAAAAAACACTTCGTTTGCGATTGGTCAATTAAGTTCAATTTAATGCTTCGATCTCAATTAGTTTAGCTAACGATTGATCACACAGGGTCAGCAGTTCAACTTTTCGGTCCACTTTCCCTTCGTATTCTCCAGTAGAATCCTTCGCATGCTTATTCGTTTGTGGAAAACGACAAAAATCACTTGTTGAATTATCCACACCGATTCCCGGGGAAAACTCCACACTCGAGCGCGGCTCACTATCCCTGTTCTCGCAAAACAAGTCACACACCGGTTGATCTGCGCGCGGGCACTAATTCTCCGGCTGTTGCTGATTGACGCTACTAGCGATCCGCACACACACACACCCGACACACGCAGGAGCTGACGACTGATGGTAGAACACTTGGGAAAAGGCACGTCCTCACCGATAGACGCCGCAAACGGGAATGGGCGAACGAAAAAACGGAGCGAGATATGCTGCTGCCGCGTTGCTGATGTGTAGTGCAGCATAACCACCCGATCGGCCGGTGGCGGTAGGGTGGGAGAGAGTAGAACGGAAAGATGCACAAAATCATATGCTTGATACCCGATCCGGTGATAGCTGGCTGGCTAGTGAGCATAAGCCGAAACTACCCGAAGCAGTGCCGAGCGTCGCATGGCAGGACACTGACGATGGTGGCAAGTAGTTGATTTTGCAGAATCGATGCATGTATCGACTATGAAGCAGGCGTCTGTTGCGGTCGTTTGTATGATAGTAAATACGATGGCATAGGGTGGCTCTTGGTTATTTTCGTTACCCTTTTTAGGTGTTGGGGTCAATATAAAGTCGATAACTTTTTAAGTTTTGTACCTAGAAGTTTGTATTTTCTTGACTTTTCCTCTTTCATGAAGAACTATGATTTTTAATAAAGTTCAAAATTTTCGGACATTTCTGAAGGGCTGTACAAAAAAGTTACGAATAAGGTGTTAGCATTCGTTAGATTTCGAATTCAATTTTAAGACACATTTTCATCCAAATATATAAGTACTTGTACTCAAATTGATTGTTAGAGTTTCAGTTTTCAGTTTCTGATAAATAGAGTAACCAACCTAATTAGGACCCCTACATATTTTGGAGTCTGTTAATTAATGTATTTGCCTCCTGCATTGCCAGGTTTCTCTGCATTTGTTTGGTTTGATGCAACAATTACATTCCTTGGGTTGTCTATTAAGTTTCAATATTATAAATTCATCTCTAATTGTTATAAATTAAACAGTACCCACAGTTTTAAAAAAATATCACCGAAAACGTTTTATATTTAAACGATAGCCAAGAGGAAATATTCAAAAGAGTGTAAACTTTGAAATTAAAATTGGATAAAATAACAGAAGATACAATTCTACAATCCGATAATGCCTCACTCAACCATGCAAGCAAGTTTATAATTTGGAAAAAAGATGGGTAGGTAATATATGCGACATAACCAGAGAGATGTAGAATACATAAGGATCCGGTACTTCAAATGTGTTGATCGATTATAAGAATTTTTGGATAAACAGGGATTTGGGCGAGGAATATTCCAAATTATTCGTTATAAAAAATATTTGCTGGGTACTGTCTGCGACATAACGTTTGAATGGGAAATTTTCAAATGATTCTTTATGATAATTATGATTATGGTTCAAAAATTAAAATTCCTTCGCCAACTATATTTCTTTTTTTCAAATTTGCAACATTATTTGAAAATATTGTGTGAATGTTATTGGTGAAAAGTTGAAAATGCTTGTGGAAACATTGGCCCCTTATTTGTTTTGGTTATGCTTTAGGTTATGCTAGCATTAGTAGCGAAAAGGAATGAAAAGGCACATGGTAAGAAATGACGATATAGTCATAGTGAAGTGCGATATTTGCTACATTTTTTTTTCAAAGTATGAATAACAAGATAAAGTATTTAGAAGTGTCAAAGACCTTGCTTTTGCGGACCTTTTTACTGAAGTCCAAAAATCTCTATTTATAGCGCACTAGAAATTATTGACCGTTGTTTATGAACGACCTCTTAAAAGGTTTTATTCAACATAACCTCTTAGATATCGAAGATAGAGTTTCGGTCTGTTCAAGAAAGTTGTTCGTCTTTTCAAGATACATAACATTTCAGAAAAGATCATCGGTCAATCTCTTGCGAATTAGAAGTTATTGGGTAATTTGTGCTAAAAAATAGCAAATGTTTTAAAAGCAATAACTTTTGAACGGGAAAAAACGAGCAGCCAGCTCTAAAGGGCGAACACGAAATTATTGCGACACCGAAAATGTCATACCAATTTTCTTATAATGTTTAAAATCAAACCAAAATTTTAGGGTAGTTTTATACATATATTTACTTCAAAAATCAAAAGAAAAGTTAATCGATGGAGCCTTGAGTGTAAAATTGAACGCATTTTCGCTTGATGCCCTCCATCAAAGTCTTTACAGTGTCATCCGGTACCAGTTTCTCAGTTTTTTTTCCATTTTCTTAACATGTCCTTCTCGTCTTTGACTGTCTTCTTTCTCTTCCGAAGATCCCGCTTCATCATTGCCCAGTACTGCTCCACCGGGCGCAGCTCCGGACAGTTTGGCGGATTCATGTCCTTTGGAACAAAATGGACAGAATTGGCCTCATACCACTCCAGGACACTTTTAGAATAGTGGCATGATGCCAAATCTGGCCAAAATAGCGGAGCTTCGTTGTGCTGCTGCAAGAACGGCAAAAGGCGCTTCTCGAGGCACTGTGCCCTTTGTCACGAAAGGCTCACTCCTCAGTCCGCAAGAGCAGATGACCTGCCAAATGAGATATATGGAGGCGAACTTCGACATTTTCTTCTTCTTAAATTTGTCGTCCACATAGAACTTGCTCTTGCCGGTGAAAAACTCCAACCCCGGAATTTGCTTAAAATCGGCTTTTATATACGTTTCGTCGTCCATCACACAGCAGCCATATTTTGTCAGCAGCGTAGAGCTTCCGTGCCCGAGTTTTAGCCGTCGATTGTTGCCGCTCATCGCGGTTTGGGAAGTTCTGTACCTTGTAGTCCAGCTCTCTTCTTTGCATTCTGGACGCAGCTCTGCGACATGCCGATCTTTTAGCCAAATCACGGCTTGATACGTTGGGATTTGCTTTAATCATCCGCTTCACCTTTCCCTCCGTCTTTTTGTTCTCCGGTCCCGGTTTTCTTCCAGCTCCTTTGCCGTGGTCCAACGTCAACCGCTCCTGGAACCGCTTCAACACTTTGGAGACGGTTGAATGGTGAATGTTCAACATTTTTCCCAACTGCCGATGCGACAGGTCAGGAAATTCCAGGTGTTTGGAAAGAATTTGTTCTCTCGACTCGCGTTGGTTCACTTCCATTTTCATTGAATCGAAAAACACGACTTCGAGTTTGACAGCATGTAAACAATACACATCGATGAGAAAGTGTGCAAAATTTGGTTGATTTTTACCCAATGGTAAAAAAGTTATGCCCTGTTGAATGTGTCGCAATAATTTCATGTTCGCCCTTTAGTTGCAGTAACACTATGAAATGAAATAGAGTTTACATGTCTCTCATTATCTTCAATAGAGTTATAAATGATTTGAAAAAAACTATTGTTTTTCAAAAAATGTCAAGTATCTAAAAAAATACTCGAGATAAAAAAAATTATGCGTTAATAAAAATTGTGTATTTTGACGATTGAAATAACTTCGTTGAATATAGGAATGTTGATAGAAAAGATATTTTAAAAAAGTATTTATGGAGGTCATCCAAATATAACGAGCTATAACTTCATAAGCATTTAAGGAAAAGACTTCTTGTTTTCCGCAAAGATATTCGTAAAAGCAATCTGCACAACTTTTCCAAAGGCGTTAGATAATTTCTTTTACTAAAAGAAAATTGGGTGAAAAATCTCACTTATAGGAGGATTAATCACGAACATCATAGCAGCAAATGATAAATCTTGTTATTTTTGATTAGTAGTACGAAAACACTATTGACGTCAATTCAGCCGTCTTCCCGTCCACAATCACCATTTGAAACACTTAATTTTTCTAAAAATGTCAAATTACTTTGAATATACACAAAATGAGCCATTGTTGTAACATAGAAAGTTTTTCATTTTGATTTCAATTTAAAACTTTTTACTGAGCATATCAAACATGTCAGAATGATATTTCAAAAGTTATATCATTAAATTGGCTTAAAAGGGACCATCCACACCACCAGCCATAATGTCAAAGATATAAAAGATAAAGACTTGGTGTCTTCAGCAAAGTTGTTAGCAAAAGCTTGCTCTGCAACTTTGTTGAAGACATAATTTTGATATATGCGCTTGCAAAATTTGGTTAACATATCTCACTTTTAGGGAGATTAATCATTAAAATAACAACACCCTATGGAAGGGCTTCAGTGAAATCCTCCGAAGACGTCATTGATCCAAATTTAACGATTAAGGCGTAATTAATAGATCGCACTATTTTGACGAAAAAAACACTGTGCAATCAATTGACTGTCCTATTAGCAGACAGCATCAGCAACAGTAACGAAGTATTACTCGCGTCATGGCAGTAATGAAACAATTTCATTTATTATGCGAAAAAAAAATAGTCGCCCTGAAAAGGGCGTTTTTTTTTCGTTGTTTCAGAAAGAAAGTTGCGCAAGCAATTTTTTTGATCTATTTATTATCACGGGCAGCATTTCCTGCCACCTCCAATACGATGACAAGATATTCACTGCTGCCAGATAGACCAGTGTTCCGGTATCGACACGCTCGGCGTAGTTTCTCAGCAAATGATGTACAGGACTTTTGCATTTCCTTCACCTTTCCTGCTACACTGCGACCAGACGAGCGCATGTTGCCAGTACGGGTATACCACACGAATGATGCCGCACTCGCATGCAACCCCCGGGTTTGTACTTGGTTCAGTTTACGTTCGAAATCAAAGGAGTTGGCCATCGAATGGAAAGAAAATCAATGCTCGCATCCCTCGCACACTATCCCTTACATACAGTGTGTTTGTGCTTGGTTCAGTTTGCGTTCGAAGTCAAATGGGCAGGCCATCGAACGAAATCAGTTCACTTGCATCGAGAAAGAGGAGGAGCTTCGAACAAAAACTTTTCATGATTTGCGGCTCGGTGCATGTAATTAGCGGGAACCAATAAGGCATGAGATGAGTAAAAATTAGGTTTGTCCATGTGTGTATGCTAATTTCCATCCGTCGGAGATAACAATAATAGTTGGTGAAAGAAACGATGTTAAAATTTATTCTTGGTTTACTATTTGATAGCGCTGATAACAGCTAATTGGTTTTCCAAAGAAAAGCTTCTCTTGGTGGGAGATTTTGGTTCCAATTGGCTCTCATTACTAGCACAAACTAATAGTTGCAGTCAGTTCACGGAACCGGCTGAATCTTAATAATCAGCTTCTCTCCCGATGTTGAAATGTAGTCCATCCAACAAGGTTAACTAATAGGAGCCGAATACTTCCTGAAAATTGGCGATTTGGTACATGAAACTAGCGGGAACCAGTCAGGAATGAGCTTCGGTCAGATGTTTTATAATCGGGTTTTTCCATATGTATGCATTTTCTACCCATAGAAAAACAAAAATTGGCGAAGGAAAAGATTTTCAAATTTAATCTTTTTGAGTGGTTTTATAGCGCTAATAAGGACTAATTTGCTTGCTAAATAAAATATTCTCCGGGTGGGAGATTTTTGTTCCAATTGAATTGAATTTGTTGATGTATAGGTCCCTGGATGCGGAATTAAATGTTCTCTCTAAATTTTTATTAAAACAAAGACGCTTCTCTAGAAGAATGTTGAGCAATTTTCAAAAATTTTCTAAAAAATAGCAAATTGTTTTCGTATTATTGTCCCAAACTCGCTTAATATTTTTAACGAAAGAAGATGATATGGCTTACCGTTAGAAAGATAATTTCTTTTTCGTTCCAGAACAATTAAAAAATGAAAAATCGGTTGAAAAATGACCGCGTTGAAAAAGTTTGAATGCCGAATGTCTCAAAAAATATATTTTTTGCGTCAAATCAAGATTTTGATGATATACAATATTTATCATACATTAGTTAATTTAAGTAATTAAATTAAGTTAATTTAATAAATATATAAGTAGAAACCTAATAGTTGTAGTTTTGTAATAATTGTAGTTTGTAGTACTAATGTTATGTGCTAGTCGTTTGTCTATCTGTGTATGTGTTCGTCTAACAGGCCCGTGCGCAAGTTTCAGGAGTTCAAACCCCTGCCATGAGGCTTTTGAAATACTTTTAAAAATTTATCAATTTCCTGTTCATGAAAAATTGACACAAAAATGTGATTTGAGTTCGGTCACTATAGAAGCAAAAGGCATGTAAATCAACTTATCGGCTTCTCTGGATCGGTTCACGTTTCGACAAGTTTCGTTATTTGGAACAGAGTGAGTAGACAGCATAGTCGGTCAGCGAGAGCTAAGGAGGTAAAACAAACAATCGGAGAAAATCGGGATATCGAATCCTGAAGAAATTTCACTGTTGATAATCTCTCCGTCGAAGTGGCTGACAGCTAAATAGCTCACGAGAATGGGCATTAGTATCGGAAGAAATACCGCCACCGAGAAAGTCTCAGCACCAGAGAGCAGATAAATAGGAACGAGTAGCGCCAAGAAAGATGAGAAACCCTGCGAAGGTGGTCTTAAAGATGTTAATCATCATGGTCAACATCTCTGGATCGGTTTGTGTCTCAACAGGTGACGATATTTGCAGCCGACCTAAGCAGGTCAGATATACCACGATGGTTGAAGAGCAAGCAATAAAAAGCAGCAATGGATAAAACAGGAACAAATAACACAAGATAAAAATAGCAAGAGCACAATCCCGTACTTAACAGATGCCGAAGATGGATGAGGATTGCGAGATATAAGAAGTTTAGGTTTAGTATGAAGGCTTAGCTACGACAAACCAATCCAACACTACTTCAAGTCAGCAGACAGTGGTGCTTGTTGACGATTCGTTTTCGACAACATTCATTTACTCAATTTGTTTGAGCTAAGTCGATTAGTACACAAGACTCGGTGCTTCAGCCCTCGGTAAAAATCTCAAAAGTTTGAGGGTTTCTATACCTTTCTTTTATAAGAAACAAATTGAAACCCTCCCCTAGAGAACTCTCTGCACATGGGTCTGTCGTCTAAGTATCTGTGACAGCTGGGTCAGAGGATGGACGCAGAATTGACGTATATGATAGAATTGTGGTTAATCCTTCCGGTGTTCAATTTTTGTATTCGATTCTATTCATTCGGGAAGAAAGGATTGGAAAAATCAAGGTACAATTAATTTACCGACGCACGTGAATCGATCAATTCCCGGTCAGCATAGCATGATGAAATTTTAACTGAATGCAATCGTCGTTGATAGTAAATGAACATCATTTGCTGGCATTTGGACGTAGTTTGATTGCATTTTTGAAGTGTTCTTTTCTTTTACTTCATTATTCTGTTTTTGTTGTACTTCTATTAGTTTGCTTTCGCACTACACATGTATACCAAAAACAGTATCGATCAATTACACTTTTTATTAATCTCCTTGTATATGTTTTTTTATTTATGCGGCATGTTATGGTATCTTTTATTACTAAATCTCAAATTAGATTCATACTAACACTCACTAACACAATTAATGTTCTCTCATATACGTACAAATGTACAAACGCTCGTGACGTTCGCGATAACACAAACCTGGTCACAAACGTGAACATAAAATCGCAATCATCCACACATACTTACGTCCGCGATCTCGCCAACATTAAAACGCCCCGGTAATTAAGTGAACGTTGTAGCACCTATAAACTACAAAGGCGGTCTCAAGCATTAACCCACTGCTTACGCGATCATGAATCGGTGACGTTCGAAAGTCTCCACCTTCGGTCCTAGCAGACTAGACACATGCCTTCATTTGGACAAAAAACTGACACCCAAATTCACTAGATAAGACGTTCCATGTCGACGTGACCGGGAACTCTAGTGATATGGGAAAACTGATTCTCTTCTAGCATCTGTACCATACACTAAAAACTAAGCATCAGATTCAGGGTCCACGTGAGATCATTCAAGAATACACGCGAATATGTGAATGGTCACATGATTATAAATTCGAATTTATACACGCGAAGTTACATACACGCTACTGCATGTGACAAACACGTTAACATACAAACGCTCGAGACGTTAGCGATCATCATTCGCTTAGACTTGATGAAGCAAAAAATAGAAAAAAAAATCGGGTTTCGGTAAATTGCTTCATGTAAACCGAAAAATCTCACTGTAAATTTGGCTTACCTTTCTTCAAAATAATAGGCACAATTTGTTTTATTCAGTTTTCTGTGGCTCACCGACAGATTACACATATTGTACAATTTCATAAAAAAAATCAAGTAAATTCGTTGATTAGTTGTTGAGTTCTGTTGTTCGCCAATTTGAAAAACTCGGTTTCGAGTAAAACGCTATTAAAGTTGCCGATAGATTGAAATTTGCGTGTGTTACAGCAAGTACGGTCGAGGAATTCATGACTGTTTAAAACAAAAAAAAAGCTCAGCGTGGCCATCGAGATTGCGGGAGACTATACTAGAATACGAACAATTTAGCGAATGAAAATAAAGTCGATTTCTTTACCCACTGCACCAGACGCCTTCCTTCAGTTCGACCAATAAAAAATGACGCCTATCGACTAGACAACACGTTCCATGCTGACATGAATTCTAGCGATATGGAAAAACTCTCTCTCTCTCTCTTCTAGCGTTCGAGCAGTATACCGAAAATTAAATATCAGACTCACGGTCCGCTCGCGATCATCCAAGAATACACGCGAATATGCGAATGGACACACGACATTCAAACGCCCACGCGATTGAAGACGTTAACGCACAAACGCTCGAGCCACTCGCGATGATACACGCGATCGCGAAATCCCTGTGCCAGTACATGTCTGTAACGTACAATGAATATTACATTAAGAACAACGTCCCGCTGCAATTGGCCTTAAGTTTAAGCAGAGAAACGGATAAAAATCGAAAACGAAATAAGCAGTTTTTTTCTATGCCGTTTGTTAGATCTTCATGAAAATCAACCAGCAGTACTGTAACAATATTCTTCATAAGGTGATTGATTTTAATGAAGATCTAACAAACGATGTAAAAATGCTTTTTTGTTTTCGTTTTTTGTCCGTTTCTCTTTTCAACCTTAAACATTTTTTTTTAGTTGCTGACATTTCCCGCCTTGACTGCAATTGTAGCGAGGGGTTCAGACCAAGAGGACTTCCGATACTCTAGCTCTTCAGCTCTCGAAAAAACATCCACATACTGTTACGCAATTAGTGAACACCTACGCCAACTCAGACATGTACGCAACCCTGGATTCGAACGCTAAAACTCACGTTCCACACACACCCCCACCACCACAGTAGGACTCACAATTAGATTTATACCATCTGCCTTTGTTAAAATCAAAACAACCCAATGCTATTGCACAGGCGACATGGGACTAGAAGCGGTTAGGCCCACATATGTTGACTACTGTCGAAGTCTGTATATCTCCATAGCGGATGACAGGAGTGACACCCCCCTAATTTATACATACAAAGTCACACACACACACACACACACACTAATTACAAGTATTCGATTAACAACTGGGGCGAGTATATGTCAAACGCAGAACTTATCATTTCAATGATGACATTGAATCTCCGCTGCCAATTTTTACTGCTTGCCACCACCCTCGGCCCTAGCTGCTCATAAAGGAATGAAAAAGATAACACATATAGATAGTATCACTTATTATCAAAAATAATAGGGTCACCCTACTGGCACCAATGACGTATCAATTGGCACCGATATTTTTGTCTGGAGACAATAAAGCTCTAGAGGCAGTAGCTTAGTCACTAATGTTTTTGTCATCCTAACTTGTGCAATGCACATTGCACATTGCATTGTATGCCTGAAATGCTTTGAGATAAATTTCTTTTTTTTCGTTTTCCTTATATAATTATAAAAACTAAGCCTTGAAAAAAGTGAACAGAAAAATGCTTTCTGGGATTAGGGTGACCATACGTCCTGGTTTCCCAGGACATGCCCTGGTTTTTCGCTGACTGTTCTGGTGTCCTGGGAAGTCGAGCTAAACGCTTGATTTGTCCTGGTTTTTCTCCTATAAGCCTAAAATATTTACAATTATTTACAATTTACAATTTACAAAAATATTACACTGTTTTCACTCTTGTCCAGCTTGCAGTTACGACCGACCAGAATACGACAAATAAAGTTTAGTACACTTGACTCTCCCAATTATAGCATCCGATGTCTTTTTAAATCCTTTAAAAGTATCTCGTTATTTCACATTTCAACTTTCTCTTCTTACATAGAAATTGAAAAGAGATAGAACGAGGCATTCGTATATACGATGGATTTGAATGAGATGCAGTTCGTTTGCAATGAAATTTGGCAGCCGAATAAATCCAACCGATTCCAGTTGTGGACAAAACACTAACCAATATCAATGACAATGATTATCAGAGTTTCTTCTTGGCTAAATTCGTTGTTCAATCCAAGAGCTGAAGAATTTCCTTTGGAGACATCGACGGTTTGGTAGAAATCCGCGAACATGCTTCCAATCCTTAAAACGGGTAATGGCGAAACATCAATAACTCCATTGCGCGCTCTCTTTAGCTGGTGATCATGGAACCACTACAGGATGAACGCAAGCAGTACGTAATCTACGATTAATATGGCTTCACGCCCGGATGCTGAACAGCGACTAACCTGCAGAGTCTAGCATCATACATAACAGGAAGTATTGAATGTCGCGTTCAAACGGATTTGATTTACATCAACTTATCCCCCGTTTGACATATAACAATCGGAGAATATGCAGTTGTTTCGGTCCTAGCTCTCCGATCGAGAGAAAATTGTCATTGGAGATTGGCAGGTACTTATTTTTGCATCAGGAATAGCACAGGGAAGCTACTTGAGACCGTTGATGTCTCTGCTTTACTTCCATGACGTGTGTTTAGTGCTAAAAACTCCTGACCGATCCTGTACAGGCGATCTCAAAATATTTCGTTATCCTCTCAATTCAGGATTGCCGATTTTTTCAAAACCAACAAGAAACCTTCGCTGAAGGTGGTGTAGAAAGAACCGGGTGTGTAAATCCGAAAAAGTGCCCTATCTGGGACTCATCAGCACATTTTCAAAGTTTCGTCATAATAGAGCTTAAAACGACTAAACTTGCTCAAAGAAAACAGCGTTCAATTCCTGGATATGACTTTCATTCCGCCGCACTTAGCGGATAATCTGTATGTCACTGATATTATAATATATATGTGGTAGAGGAGTTGAAGTTTCTCAAATGGGTCACCAAAATTAGAAAGATCTAATTTTCTGGTAGTGCTTAGCTTGCAAAATCAAATTCAGATGGGCTTTTCGAAAACAACTTTTTGGTCATATGGACATTCGTAGGTTTTAATCCGTTTAATTCTAAAAAATACTGCGAGCCACCTAATTGATCAATTTTAACGAATTAACCAGCATTGAAATTATTGTAAGACTCACATGATTCGTGTTTTTTTTCCGATCCGAAAAATTACTATTTTATATATTTTTTAACCAATTGCTTATAACAAAACGAAATAAAAGGTGTTGTGGACTTTTAGTACCTAACAACTAGGCCCGTAGCGTGCGGTTGGCTGGGTTTGGCCCCACCAAGGGCTCGAACCCTTGGGGGCGCTGAAGTCTGATGAAATAATAGTAACAAGCCAAGATCAGTGTGCCCTCTTACAGGTACACACTAACTTTTTGTTCACAAGTCGAACTGTAATCGGAAGCCAATGCAAAACCGAAGGAACGCAAAACCGAGATTTAACGGAAGGCTCCAGAAGACCACGCTACGGTGCTGTCTGTCCCATTCAGAGATATTCACAAAAAAATGGTGTTGTTCTTAAATTTAAGGTTTATAAAAAAAATAAATAAATAATGAGGCGAATGACCCTTGAAATTTTTGGTGTTTCTGGAAGCGCTAGAAACTCCTAGTTTGATCTAGAAGTACTAGGATCAGAGGTGGTTTTCTTGGGCTTTGCATCAGCTCTTCCTCGAGCTGTATATTTGTTCCCCCTTCCCCAAGGTTTCAAGGCATTTCAAAGAATCTCATCGGACTTTAGTTTTTAGGTGCAGTAACAAAGGGAAGTCAGAGTCACACTCTTGTCGTGATGAATGGTGTAGCTCCCTTTAGTTTGCAAAAGAATGCATTAGCATTTTTTGTGCTTGTCAGTTTCTAATCAGCATTCAAAAAATGTCAATTGAATAAGCGTATTGTTAGTAAATAGCATTTTGAATGCACAATAGCAGTTAAAAGTACTTATATGGCAATGCAGTAATGTTGCAGCATATTGTTTCAAAACCGGCTTTTAAATACCATTTAATATTAGTCAGTGATCGCGCCGTCGATCTTTATTTTGTAGGCGGGAATGTATACACGGTATCCATTTATGAAATACTTTTCGTATGTAATACCTGTAGCTTGCTTTAGATCGGATATCACATTACTGATTTCATTTGGGTGCACTTTCGTGCGCGACTGAATATTTCTGTGACAGACCTTTTGAATATGTCTTTTTCCGGCTAGTTTCAGTTAAGAGACAGCAATGGTATCGTTTTTTGTTGATATTTTTAGATGATAATTATTCCAAAAAAAACCTTAGTTTACTGCTTATGTTTTAGCTTACTTTTCATTTCCTTTCAGCCATTAATTTTAATGCGTGCCAACACCAGTTTGTGTCAGTGGAATGTTATTCATCTGCTGTTGTATTGTTGTTTTAGTCAGGATAAGTGTGCTATTGCCATGTACATATTAAATTATTGTTGGGAAGTCGACGGCTCTGCTACAACCTTCCGCCGAGGAACTATATAGCCCGCCATTTGTAACCAAATTATTCCACGTCGAACCTCGCCGTGCCTGGAATTCACACAAATGGATTGAAGGCGTTAACTGCTTGTGTTGCCGCGACCCCGGATTGACCAACATGGCTGTTTCAGCATTTATCGCAAGGCCGGCGGAAAGTGTGGGTAGTATGGGTAATTACCCACTCGAAATGTTGAACCATTTCAAATTATTTTGATATGCAACGCATATATCTCGCACTACACGTATTTGAAAACATCGATGTACCGCAATTCCATTTGCATAAACGAACGTGATTTAATGTGAATGTAATGTAAGCGTGTGCATTGCGAAAAAGGGAAAAAATCCTTACTAAAGGACCCCTCACTCTATGCTTTCTACCCACTTGGGCGAAAAGTGTTTCGCCGTCCCTGCTTTATCGCATTATCAAATGATAATGAAAGAAACCGCGGCAATCAAGCATGGTAAATATTTATTTGACCTTTAACTTTGAATTTAACCCTTTCATGCCCAACGTTTTTCTAGTGCATGTAGGGTTTCAAAACTATTTTTCCCTGAAAACGGTTGGGTCAAGAAACACGAAAAGCCTATTTTCATAAAGATAGGTGCTTCCATGGCAGTGCTAGAAGCTGGTCAATTTTTACCTTCTAATGCTCAATGCAATTCTCCTAGAATAATTACAATAGTCCAATTACGTGAAAAACATAGCCAACGATAGTCTAAAATGATAAGTTTTATCAGTTTTCAATAATATTGCACCATAACGAAGATATATGAAATAAATCATTTTCCGCCGTCAACGTAAACTGTCCCTGGCAGCACTACTCCATGGGAATCCAATCAGATTAATTGCAATAACTTCAGTTCTAGAGCTGATCTTTGTAACTGTTAATACTAAAATTGAAGGCAATAATCAAATTAATGAGCCTTACTTGTTTTTGTGAGCAAATCTCGCCTCAATCAAAAGTTATAGCTGTTTAAAAATGTTGTTGTTCACAAACAACATGGGCATGAATGAGTTAAAGCGATAGCATATACGCATTTATACATCAATCGATTGCAATTAATGCAGGCTGCAATTTATGAGAAAAACTACAAGGGGCAGCCCTATGGGGTTGCACGAGCTGTAGACGTAGGACTATACTACTTAATGTTAAATATTTATTTTTTTAGTACATTTATAGTAATAATAAATCAAACATATTTATTACGTATGGTTTAATCACAACCAATCAACATCGAATATTACATATTGAACCAAACCTTCTTGATTATCAGGTCATTTCATTTGTAGTAGGCGATCGAATCCGATTAAACTTATTTAAGAAGATCTGAAGAAAGAAGACAAAAAACTGTGTCCGAACTAATATCTGGAGCTAAATCTTTATAGCATAAGATTAGCTTGTAAAAACTTTTCGATTGTGTGTGGTAAAAAACCAAATTTTAGACAATATAATTCCATTTCATGTATTGACCAAGCATTCTAGTTATATTTTGGCATTATTGTAACTTTCCTAAAGCACGCATACAAGTATAGCGAATGCAGTGGTCTTAATCATATATCGAAACTATAAATATACAAGAATTGAAAACAATTTTATATATGGACAAGATACGTTTTTGCAAGGGTTTTTCAAGTGGCAGTGTATTCATTCATGAATAGGCTTTGTAGTATGTACCTATTAGTAGAATCAAAATATTATAGGCTGAGTGGAAATGAATCACGTGATGGGGAAATGAATCAATGAATTGATCGAACGTAAATAATAAACTTTCGTTGTGCAATTTAGTAACAAATTAGATCTACCTACCTACACATTCGCCTCGAACATTAAACCCAAGCACACAAAGCAAAATGAATGAACGCTGATGATGATGGGTAGAGCGAAAGAGACAACTAATACAACGACACTATGTTAACCGTGTTTGCAAATGGAGCTCGCATGTACAAACTATTTTGTGTGTGAATAATTACACATATAAGTGTGCTGGAAACGAGCACAACACAAAAGATAGCATGTGTTTGAAACGATAAGCTCGGTAGCATTCAATGGGTAGCGTACCTCCACAAGCAGTGTAACGGACTTCTAACTCAGCTACACTGGCTGTGAAAACACACAGCGCAGTGATCTGCTTCGCCTGTCGTTCAACTGGCAACTGAGCGTGTTCGGCGAAGTCCGTCCTATTAAATAGTCGATGATGACGTCATTCATAGAAGCGTAGCGCGCTAGGTACACAAATCTGTCGTGCTGGACTAGGGAAGCGCTACCTTCTGTATGTAAATGCGAGATATTTTGACTAGGTTGTTCATTATTTAAATTTTTAATGCCATGATATCAAAAATCTTTGGGTTTATCTATTGGAATCTATTCTTAGGGGCCGTACACAAATGACGTAGCTTTTTTTCGCCGATTTTTGACCCCTCCCTCCCTCCTCGTAGCATTTGGTCACAAAATTCTAACCTCCCCCTCGTAAATAACGTAGCATTTACCTACCCCCTCCCCCTCGTCCCATGCCACGCGCCCGGGTGATGAAAAAAATAACATATGTTTTTCAGTAATTTTAAATACATGTCCTTTCAAAATGTTTGACGACTTTTATCAACATTTTCATTATAACAGCAAATTGCATGCAAAATAAGCCCATTTCATGACAAATAGTGTTGATAGTTTTGTTTTGAATTTTATATGTTAAGGGGAGCATGAAGACAAGTTCTCTCAGTTCACAATCGTACAGCTGCCAATGATTCTTAGAACCATACGTTCATCTAAATTACTAAATTTTGTTTGGTTGAATCCGAAGTGAAAATTTAATTCAGCTTCGAAACTAAGTCTACTAGTTAGAAACATTAGCTAACTAATGTAGCAAGTTAAATCCGCATACAAAATCTTTTCGTATTTTTGCGAACTTGTAATTTCGTGAATCGAAAAATTTACCTCATGAATAACCACATCAAAAGTAACTTGTTTGAATTTAAATTCATTTCAATACGTTTTAAACTTAATGCTACGTCGCACAACTTCTGACCCTACCCTCCCCCTCGTCACACTTAGTCACAAATTTGGTATACCCTCCCTACCCCCCAAAATGCTACGTCATTTATGCATGATCCCTTAGAAGTATTTCGGGGCGATATGGGCAAAAATTTTGAAAATTTATCGTGAGATGGCTGAGTTATATGCGTTTAAAATTGGACCACTTTTCGTTACATACCATTTTTGTAAAATTTTGCAACGTGCACCCCTATATCGAAAACAAAGACGTAGTCCTACGTCAAAAAATAACTTTGCACTCAATAATTAATGTTGACATCCTGAATTGATTGATAAAATCTTGGTAAGATCATCATTTTTATTTTAAATGAACGGTTGCAGCAGTAGCTAGTTACTGAAGAAAAACACCAAGTACCATTACAAATAAAAGCAGGATCCCAAATTTCGCTTCTTTTAACAAGCTTCAAACCTACCAATTTTATTTTTCCGGAGCTTTCAACGTAAATGAAACTCAAAACCGCAGACCGCCCGCCAGCTTGCGCCGGCCGAACAGCAGCTTGTGCGAGTCCAGTAAGAGAGAAAAATGGTCAATTAGTTACTGCACGATGGTAGGTGATATTCAAATGAGTTCGGCGTGCATAATTGCGGTGAATTTATTTGTGCACTTTTGTTTCAATTGCGAACTGTTTTGCCGGTGTTTTCGATTAGCGCATTAGATCCTGGTAGGACTGACCTGTGGGGTGGTCTTTGACTGCAATGTGCTGTTGAATCATTGTCAACCTTCTCTATTCGACAATTAATATTACACTGTGTTCGATATTTCTAGTTCAATCTGTTATTTGCTCTATTGACACTGAGAAACAAAAATATGCAGAGTTTGCATATTTTCTATTTCCCTCTTTTATTCTACTGTGATTTTAATACATTTTCTGGTATATACTTCATTCAATGAGTATATAAACCGAATATGTTCAATGCATATAATATGCAGAAGAAGAAAAGTGAGACAGATAGGAAAACATTCTACCCATAACAAAAATGTTCTTCGTACAGATTTAAGGATGTTCGTTGCCATTTTTCCTATTTGACAAATCAATTCTAATGTTTTGGATAGCGATAGTGAATATCTAGTACCAATAACAAAAAGAAACGTAGATGCTGGTGTATTTCCAGAATCTGTACATTCATCAAAACAAATTGTCTGACCCATCATGGCCTCGTAAATTTCACCTGATTTATGGTCCAATAAACATTGCAATGTATTTGCAAATCCTCATGTAAACGTTCTAGAACTGCCTAATGATACGATACCGACAAATTCCCGAAAAAAAGAAATCATTCCAAAGAAAGTTTATGATGTTTGAGTTGAAAAATAATTGCCCTTTATGTTGCCGTTCTTATGCAGTTACACACTTCTGTCGCTTCTTCAACGCTTAGACAAAAGAAAAGCAATTCGTATCTCGTGCATATAAAAAAGCAATTGCCTACCAAAACGATGCACTGAACCAAAGCTTTTCTACCGTATTGGTACCATAAACGGTGAAATGATTTAGGTACAATTTTGAGTAATATTTTAAATGATGAATGTGATTGTCAAAAGTTTCAAGTATAATTTGATGTTTGAAAAAATGATTATTTCTCCACTCTCGACAACATTAAGATAATATCGTTCATGTTTTGAGCTCGTTGTTAGACACAGAATGTGAATTTAAAGGTTTTTAGATCCATTTTACATTAAAAACGCCCATTTTACAATAAGCTACTTTTGCTAACCTGTTTGCATCGTCTACTTCACATACTAGGAACATCCTGGTGAACTGCTTTCAAGGAATGCACGTCGCACCCAAATCAGCCAATCCGGAATTCGGTTCAATGCGGCACCACCTTCCCAACGAGAAGAAAAACAACTCTTGAGACAAAGTCCGAAACACACGCACGGCTCCCTTATACGGGGGATAAATGCCATGAAAAATTGCTTTAAAAAAGAGCAAAAAACGAACCATCTACCGCCCTTCTGCTGCCACAGTTCAAACTCTGAGCTGCCGTGATCCATCCCTTGACGAGCGTCCGTACCTTCGTACGTGAGACGAGCCTTTCCACAGCCATTTCAACCAAATCGGCAGGTGTGTAACCAGATTCAAATTTCAGCAGCTTTTTTCTGGCTGGTGGTACTTTTCGGGTTTTCTCGCCGCACATGTTGAAACGATTTTTTTTTCGAATGGGATATTTTGCTCGGCTTAAGTATGCAGTGTGTGTACCTACATGATGTTTGCCGATGGTGGGTGATGCGAGACAGGGCGCACATGTTTGCCGAAACTTGGTCTGCGTGAGTCTGGCAGTTTGCTTCGCTTTTGATTTAGTTTCATTTTGGTACACTGCAAAGCTAGAAGCCGAGGATGTTATAAATGTCCATATCAATCGAGAATAATTTTACATTTTGGGATTTTTTCTCATTCTAAAACATTTATACTTTTTTTGGCATGTTTTGTAGTCAAAATGGAGAGTTTCAAATCTAAAAAGCAGATTAGTTGAAAAAGATCCAATCTATTTTCGTAAAGACAACAATGCAAGTAGTTTGTCGGTGTACAGTTTTTCGTAGACAGATCCGTAAATCCTGATATTGACACAATCCTAGTGATTTCCACATTTGAATTTGCTCTATATAGAGTGATTCTCCCGCTTCCAAACGCGCATCAAACAGCAGCTGTTCGTCGTTTCGACATACCATGCAGAATGCGGATTAAATTTTTCGGACTTCAACCACGGGGCGTTAGTCCCCAATCTTTCCGTTAGGACGGACCCCAGTCATGAGAGAATCGACCATCGCATCGGTTCCCTAATTAATGCAACCGCACGCGTAATACTGTTGATTGGAAAATTAAGCAACATTTACGACATCGTCATCGACATCCTGCGTCTTCATTATGCGGTTCGATTGCTGCTGCATTCGGTAACTTTTGGGTTGGAATTGTGCTCACTGCAACTTTGTTGCAAACTGGAACGAGCCAATTAGGAAAGTGAAATAATTGGAACATGTAAATGGATGTGAATGTTTGGTTGCAGCTTTCGTTAGAGGAAAAATGCGCTGTCATTTTTGTTTTATCGTCCATTGCAAAATATTTTAATTTAATCAATATATTAATTGAGTATGTACAACTTCAACCAGATTTTTTATTTGTTTTTTTTGCCTTTCTCAAAGGTTATGCCTGAAAACCGTGAATCTGATGCCGGCCCGGAGGACCGCTTGTCATACCATTCGACTCAGATCGTCGAGATCTAAGGACGTCGGTGTGTATGTTTGAGTGTGGCAAAACTTTCACCTCTTTCTCAGAAATAGCTGCACCGAGTTACTCAAATATGGTTTCAAATTAAAGGTACAAACTTCGCATGGGCTGCAGTTGAATTTTTCCTCGATCGAAGCGCCGCACAGTGGGACGGAATCAAAAAAAGCCGGACATTGATACTTGCGACGAAACTGTTGGTTGATGTCTTCGGAAAGGTTTCTTTATTTTTTGAGTAGTTTAATATAATGTTGGAAAATTTTGATTTAAGGGGGTATATACGCAGATAAAAAAAACTTATTATTTATGGTATTTTATGAAACTTTGTTGAAGTAGCGAAATGGCTATCTGGTATTTCGTTGCTTAGAATACTCGGTTATATTAATGCCTTGTTCATCCAATGACGAAGAACATTTGGCAGGACACTGTTGACTTATGAGCATGTTAATAACAAAAAAATTAACTTTGAATGTCCGAATATATAGAATAAACTATAATATTTCAAATGTTTATTAATTTCGCATAATAGTTTTTTTCTCATGCTTCATAATAAAAATAATTTATTGAAACGCTAGTCTATTTTACCCCACATTATTCCAAGGATCCCATTAGATCCCCCTGTGATTTATATATGTATCAATAGGGTATTTCTTGTTGAATAGCAAAAAAATAAATTAAGCTGCTACTACCTGCTACTCTACAAACCATACCCCTTAAAGTTAGCAAAAAAAAAACAGAAAAACAGACATACATCCTAAAAACGAAGAGATAACGAGTTGGTCTATTCCCCAAAAAGGTGTGTTTTGAAAGCATCTACAACTTTCTAGAACATCGAAAAATTGTAAAAAATCAAATAAAAAAGTTACAATAAAAACACATTTAAGGGGGTATTCCGACATGTACTTCAATTTCACTCAATAACTTTTTTCGCTTAGCAGATATCCATTTTGCTACTTCAACAAAGTTTTATAAAATCATTTCGTCTACAAACTTTTTATACATGACTATCAATTTTGGCAACAACTTGCAAAGTTATTTTTTTTTATCTACGTGTATACCACCTTAAATTAAAATTTACCAAAATTATATTAAACTACTCAAAAAATAAAGAAACTTTTCCGAAGACATCAAAGTCCGGCTTTTTTTGATTCCGTCCCACTGTGCGCCGGCTCCGGAGTTACGGGTTGAAGAGTGCGGTCAGACAACAATTTTTCATATAAATTGGTACCATTATGATATCAAAATGATGCTAAACTTATTAAAATGAGAGCAAAATCATTTGAATTTACAGGAAAATTTGAGAAACAAAATTATCTTTAAAATGTATGAAAAATCGAGATTTGATGTAAGCTCGAACATTTTTATGACGATAATTGACTTTTTGGACTTAGTTGAATTGGCACATTTTGCCTGTCTCATATAGAATGGTTATGCCTTCTGAAATCTTCAACCTAATTGGCCTAATTTGACTAAATAGGTTTTCTGAATTATACCAGGAGTGTTGCTAAATAGCAGGAAGATCAACATAGTACTAATGCTGATCAAGCTTATTAAATAACTTTCTGAAATATAGAACTTTAGATCTTCAAACGTAATTAGTAACAGGTTGATGATTTTTGTAGGGGTAATTCAGACCGTCATTTTTTTTTTTATTTTTACTGTGGATTTATGTTTACCTATGAAATATTTATTAAAGAAACTTCTTAAGAAGCAAAAAAAAATAAATCGACATAGATCTTTCATTAGGGCTTAAATCGCAAATGTAAACAAACTGCGTTTTCGCTATTATGACATTATGCGACAAAAATACTACAAGATTGAGGTGAAAATTAGTTAAAATGGTTTTTAGTTCGATTTATAATTAAAGAAAACAAAACGGCGAAACATGCATTTTCTTCGAGATTTCGACTTAGGTTCTTCTTCTCATATGGAATATGAAGGCTAAACTTACATTTTTTGACAGAACCGGGCGTACGGTTATTATTCACAAAATTATTCTTTAAACGGCGGTTCTATTATATAAATGATATGCAATATCTACTAGGATCATGTCTACTCGATAGTTGTTGCACATAAACATTCGAATATTTCGATATTTTCATGAAATTCGAAGAAAAGATGCACGCGCCCTATCATTTACATTGGGTTTCTATGCGCCCATTTGCTGAGCCCTATTAAAAAGTATACTGTCAAGCTCGCCCATTTACCCAGCCCTACCCAGCAAGACAGAGTCAGTTTAGCCCTTTTACCGCGCCCTTATGAAAATTATGTACACCGTTTAGCCCTTCCGCAAATGGTGGTTGCTGAAGGGCGAAATCACGACTGGGATGCAAATTGGGCGTAAGCATTTTTTTAGTTTCTATCCACTAAAAGCACATAGGAATTAAATTCTTTGTTATATTGTCATAAGGTTTAACCATAGATGCTTCCGGAAAAACATGGTCATAAAGTAATTTATACCTACAATAAAAACTACATTTAGAAAAGCATCGCCATATATTGAAACTGATTTTTCTCCATTTGAGTACATTGCGACTTTGGCCCTATTGAAAGATCTGTGTCGAAATTGCGTTAACACAACTTAATCTGGTTAGTCACAGCTGTCGATTGGCACATCATGTATTTTCTTTGCTGTGGCGTATGCAATCGTGTGCGTAACCGTAAGCCGCTGAACGGTGGGTGATGGAATAGGGGGTCTGAATACCCCATACGCTCATATTGCACACAACTGGTTAACGTCTTTCAAATGTCCGTATTTTCACCCAAACAAAACTCATTCCATAAAATAGAAGCCTCAAGCTTTCCAAAACACTTATTTGTTATATTATCCACCTTTAATTGTTGCTTTAATCAGTGTTTTACCATTGTAATGATTTTTGTTTTGAGGATGGCAACAAAATGGAACACGCTGTATCTTGTTTCCAAATAAACAAAAGAATTAGTTCCACTAATATATTCGACAGTCAGAAAGTCTTACGATTTTCTAAGAACTCGTAGGGGAGGGGTCTTAATTCCCCCCACTGTCTTAATAGCCTTGGGTCCCCCTACAATAAAAAGTAAGAGCAGGGCCAAACTACCTGTCAACCGATTTGCGAAAAGTTATGAAAGATCGACCGACTCCGTCCACTTTCCTCTCAAACGGTTTTCGCGATCGCGTATCAGATCGTATGTACGGCAAATGGTCTGAATTGGACTAACCCATATTCTATTATTCACACACTGGAATTCGTACAATTTGTTTTATTCATTTACTTCATTTCAATAACTTTCTTTAAATTTTATTCTATATAGTCATTATTTCCAGGTCATTCATTTCATGGATTATATTCGTTTTATTTATTTTTTTTGTTGTAAATATTTGACATTCATTTTAATGATTTTTTCTGATTATGAATTTAGCATTCTTTTGAATCATTTTGTTTATTTGACCTCATTTATCTATTGTATTCATTTGATTCTTTGTATGCATTCCGATCAGTTTATTATCTCATGCATCTTATTCGTATCATTCATTTAATTTATTTTATTCATTTTTCCGTGTTATGAAATATTCTATTATTTATCGAGTTCATATATTTTATTCATTTTAAAAATCTGACTAATTTTATTCATTTCATCTAGAACATTATTTAGACAGATTTTTATTTATTCTGTTAATTCTATTACTTTTTAATATCACTGATTTTTTTCATTTCAATCATTTTATTGTTTAAAGGCAAATAAAATGAAAAAAAATGATAAAATGTAAAGAAAACATTTTTATTCATTTTATCACTTTCTTCATTATTTTTTATTTTATTCATTCTATTCATTTTATTGATTTTGTTAACCCTCTGTGTACCCTGTTATTTATGAACAAGCACGTTTTCAAACAGCTATAACTTTGGGGTTAGACAAGATTTTCTCACACAAAAGTAAAACTAATAATTGTGACTATCACCGTTTATTTGAGCGCTAATAGTTACAAGAAATATCCGTAGAACTTAAGTTATTGCAATTGTTCTGATTGGATTTCACTGGAGCAGTGCTGCCAGAGACATTTTCAGTTATCGGTGAAAAATTATATTTTGATATATCTTCATTGTCTTCAAATTTTGTTGAAAACTGATAAATTGTATCAATGTAGGCTGCTTTCGGTTAGCTCTTCTGTCCAATCGAACTATTGGAAACTTTGCAGATGTGTATTAGAGATCCGTATGTAAAAATTGAGCAGCTTCTCGCACTGCTAGATAAGCATCTATCCACACAGGTTTTTCGTGTTTCTTTACCATATATGTACTAGAAAAATATTAGGTATGAAAGGGTTAATTTATTATTCATATTATTTATCTTATTAATTCTTTTTTTGGTTTTATTCATATTATTTATTTCATTTCTTTTAATCATTTTATTTTCCCAGTTTATATATTTTATTCAGATTCTTCATTTTATTAATTCGGTTTAGTCAGTTCTTTATATTATTGGATGACAGCCCAAGCAGCACTTGTAACAAGCAACGACAGCGATTAGTTGCATAAGCAAAGGCTTTTACACGTGCGCTTTTTGGGTTGCTAAACCAGCGCAATAATGGTATACCTTTATGTAACGAATTATGTTGCTGAAACTGCTAGTCAACAACTGGTGTTGCTCGGGAGTTTGTTAGCTTGAAACAATTTAATTTACTCTCTTGATTTCATTACTTTTTAATATTGTCTAATTTTCGTTTGAGCCAATTTGATTTATTTTATTAATTTGATTTATATTAATCTTTGTATCCATTTTATGAAAAACTTTTTTTTATTTTTTTTTTTGCTTCATAATTTTTTAAAATTTTTCTTAAATTTATTCAGTTTATTCGAATTGTTATTCTTGCAGGACTCGAAACTGTGCTTGACTCACATCTAGTTGCTTGCCAATTTTTCGTATGTTCGGCAAAGTAATGAATAATACAACAGTGATATGTGTAAGAAATGTCTCATCTCACTGATAGGTGGATTAAATCAGTTTTTGATATGGAAGTTCACTATGCAAGATTTGGACAGAAGAATATTCTACACCCGTAGGCAATTACACCTACTCAGTATCCGCGGGAATCAAAGAGTCTCCTTCTAACAATATGATCCAACAGATTGAATAACGAATTTTGCAATACTTGTCAAGCTTTCCACGAGATGGTTTGTTGTAGAAGGGCGCGTCAAATTGTTTACAACTGTTGGAGAGAAATTTATCTGTCGCGAACGACGGGCACTTTTCCTCCTTGACTCCGATTGGCCATCCACTTCATTGTCCAGTTGTAACTTCAGTGATGCCCTGATGCACCATCCTCACCCCGTAAATCATATGCATGTAATATATAGCAATCAATATATAATATAATATAATATAATATAATATAATATAATATAATATAATATAATATAATATAATATAATATAATATAATATAATATAATATAATATAATATAATATAATATAATATAATATAATATAATATAATATAATATAATATAATATAATATAATATAATATAATATAATATAATATAATATAATATAATATAATATAATATAATATAATATAATATAATATAATATAATATAATATAATATAATATAATATAATATAATATAATAGGTTTCACCTTTTCATGGTATACACTGGTGGAAATAGTTATAAAGCCAGTATATTTTGAAGTGATATATTCTGACTGATTATCGCAACCTGAATCATCAATACATTCGTGCATACGTATTAGTGTAATGAACATTCGGTGCCGATCAGCTAGGGCATTGTATATGTGTGCGTGTTTTTTCAGCTTTTTACACTTCAGCGACCTGGAAATAATTTTAACCCTTTCATGCCCAACTTTTTTCTAGTACACCTAGGATTTCAAAACTATTTTTCCTTGAAAACGGTGGGATCAAGAAACACGAAAAGCCTTTTTTCATAAAGAAAGGTGCTTCCCTCGCAGTGCTAGTAGCTGCTCAATACCTTACAATGCTTAATACAATTCTCCTAGAATATTTACAATAGTCCAATTAGGTAGAAAACGTAGCCAAAGACAGTCTAAATTGAAAAGTTTTATCAGTTTTCAATAATATTGCAACATAACGAAGATATATGAAAAATTCATTTTCTGACGTCTACGCAAACTGTTCCTGGCAGCACTGCTCCATCGGAATTCAATCAGTATAATTGCAATAACTTCAGTTCTACAGCTAATCCTTGGAACTGTTAATACTCAAATGAAAGGCAATAGTCACATTTATGAGACTTACTTGTTTCTATGAGCTAATCTTGCCTCATTCAAAAGGTATACCTGTTTAAAAACGTTGTTGTCCACAAACAACATGGGCATGAATGGTTTAAAGACGCCATTCGTTCTTCGTCTATTGTACTGCAGGGTGGTAGTTTTTTAACGGAAACTTCTGTAGTTCGGTTTGAATATTTCACATATTCATCAATTAGGTAGGTACACGAATAAAAATTTCAATATGACTATGTTTTGAACGAAAATAGTGATTTATAGGAACTATGTCTAAAAATTCTCCGCTGACTGAGTTTGAGCGAGGCAGAGCGTCTACTCTTCGTGAGCAAGGTTTATCTCTGCGAGAAATCGGCATCAGGATGGTTAGAAGTAAAGTTGTAATTCATAACTTTTTGCGTTTGGGTCAAAAATATGCCACGAAGAAGCATCCCGGTCGCCCTTCATCTATTTCAGCAAGAGATAAAAGGGAAATCAAAAGACTTGCAGTCCAAAACAAGCTTTCATCGCGGGAAATAAAATCTCAAATGAACCTCCGAGTGTCCAGTCGGCGTGTCCGCCAGGTTTTGAATGCAGATCCAAATATTTCATTCGCCAAAGCGACCCCAATTCCGAGGCTTCTACCTCGTCACAAGAAAGCTCGTCTCGCCTTTGCGGAAAAATACCATTTCTGGGATGAAGAATGGTCACATGTAGTGTTCAGCGACGAAAAAAAGTTTAACCTCGATGGACCAGATGGGTCGAGTAGTTGTTGGCATGACAAACGGCAGGAAAAACCAACGAGAGAAAGAAGAAGTTTTGGAGGTGGAACTGTTATGATTTGGGCTGGATTTAGTTCATTTGGAAGGACCCCAATATGCTTTGTAACAACAAGAATGAACTCAGAAACATATTGCCAATTGTTGGAAGAAGTACTTGTGCCATTCTCAGAAAATTTTATGGATGAGAACATGATTTTTCAGCAAGATAATGCAGCATGTCATGCATCAAAATCCACGAAACGGTTTTTGGATGACCACAACTTCGCTGTTTTGGATTGGCCGGCGTGTAGTCCAGATCTAAACCCAATCGAAAACGTCTGGGGACTTCTATCCCGTAATGTTTTCAAACAGGGAAAGAAGTTTGTAACCGCTGGTGAATTGAAGAGAGCAATTCAAGAAGAATGGCTAAAATTAGATCCGAATACGTTAAATTCTTTAATTACATCAATGCCACGGTGTCTACAGGAGGTTATTATGAAGAAAGGTAATGCTATCACACTTAATTTTTTCTGCCGAATCTCAGCTTTTTTGCATCTTTTGCCGAAATCTCAACAGCTGAGATGCAGCAAACATTATTTTTTGCTGAGATCTCAGTAAAAATGACGTTTGAGTGCTGAGACTCGGAAAACATTTCACTGAAAATCAGCAAGCTAATTTCACTTTACTGAGATATCAGTTTCTAAATTTGCTGACTACACAGCTGTTGAGAAATTACCGAGCCGATTTGAGTGTGTACGAACCTTTATCTGCTAGAGGATACTTTTTATATGAGGCTCCAAATTTTGACCATAAGGTAAATCATCTTTAGAATCCCGGGTCACCGTCCATGTAAAAGATAGTCAGTGAATTAAACTACATTTAAGCAAAACACAATATTAATACAGTACACATACAATCGAAAATAGCAAAATAATACTTATCCTTTTCTTGCTTTGGATACAATTCTGAAACTCTTCTTTTTCCGGTCTTGATAGGGAATCGCAAGCACTTCTTCCGTTGATTTTCTTCACGTACACAACTTGTCTTATCTTGTTCAGGATATATTCCCTCGCTTCTTTCTTCTTTACGGAACTCTTCCGTACTGGACCTGGAAGTCCTTTTCTTGAAATTTTCTGCAGCTTACCATTGATTTCACTCTAAAATGAGGGAAAAATTTTGATTCGTAGCAAAATGTTCAATTAGGTTCTTTACTGAAACAGTTAACCTCACTTTTCTTGGCAGTTCAATTGTACTGTTTACATGGACTTAGAAAAATTAGTGGACGACTAGATTCGCTCGAAGCAAATCGTACGGAATTTTTCGAAGTCCATGTAAACAGTACAAGCGAACTGTCAAAAATGAACACTCAGTTCATTTGTGATGTCAGCGTGAAGTATTCAATTGAATACTTTACGCTGACGTCACAAATGGACTCAAGTGTTCATTTCTGACTGATCGATTGTACTGTTTACGTGGACTTAGAAAAATTCTTTGCGAATTGCTTCGAGCGAATCTAGTCGTCCACAAAATTTATCTAAGTCCATGTAAACAGTACAAGTGAACTGTCAAAAATGAACACTCAGTTCATTTGTGATGTCAGCGCAAAGTATTCAATTGAATACTTTACGCTGACGTCACAAATGAACTCAAGTGTTCATTTCTGACAGATCGATTGTACTGTTTACGTGGACTTAGAAAAATTCTTTGCGAATTGCTTCGAGCGAATCTAGTCGTCCACAAAATTTATCTAAGTCCATGTAAACAGTACAAGTGAACTGTCAAGAAAAGTGAGGTTAACTGTGCCCGTAAAGAACCTAATATAACGTCACTTCCGTTTCAAGGCTTGCTGAGCAATTGATAATTATCTTTCAAATATTTTTTAATAGTCAAAAATCTTTAAAGACAACGTTTTTAGTTTTATTTTTGTACAGAAATAAATAGGCAAAAAAGACACACATTCGTTGCTAAATTCTGTCGATAAAATATTCTTAGTTTTTTAAGAAAAAATACGTCTCACTAAGGGATCATCCATAAATGACGTAGCATTTTTTGAGGGATTATTAACACCCCCCTCCCCCATCGTAGCATTTCGTCACAAACCTCTAAATACCCCCTAGTAATTACGTAGCTTGACGGTAACCCAACCCCCCCCCCCTTGTCCTCGTAAAAAAATAAAAAAAACGATGTCAGTTAGATGAAACGGGTAATGTTTTCGTGACAGCAGGTCAACCCGTATTCCTATCAAAAAAGCTACGTAGCATGACATGACCCCCTACTCCCCTGCCGTCACTCATCATCACAAAACAAAAAACTCCCCCTCCCCCATATAATGTTACGTCATTTATGGATGATCCCTAAATCCTCAGTTATGGCGTGTCATCCTCTTCCCGAAAAATCACAGTGAACGTCAGGAATGAGATAAAACCTCGCAGTAAAGTATTATAGACAAATGGTATCCATGGCAAAACTGTGCCATTGGTCTGATTTTTCGTATTTGTCTTATATCGTTTTTGCTTGAAGCGAAACTGAGTCAGTTTCTTACCCCAACTGCTGTCAAAATGTATGAACGGACAGCGGTTGGGGTTTCGGGTTCAAGCAAAACGCCATTAATAATGCACATCGCAAGTAACAATTGAAGTTTTATAGCACGCTACAAGTACAATCAAAGCTTTATTAGTGGCTATAAAACCACCATAAAACCACAATTGTTACTAGGGATGCACCTCAAGCTAAAGTGGTTAAGTTGGAAGTCGAAACGGGGTTCAATGGAAAACACTTCATATCTCTGAAATTCATAAATAAAAACCTGTTTTAATCCACCTAGTGGTGCAATTGTGCCTTTCTCATATCTCCAAACTACGACTCCATGGCTGGTTATGTTCAATACAATGATGAAAATGTATATTACATATTCAGTACGATTTGCACATACATACAATCGATCGATAGCCACGATTTAGAGATACTATGTGTGGACACTGAAACATCGCTTGAAACCAGCGAAATTTTAAACTAGTTATAATTTTAAAGTAGCAACCCCTTACTGCATACTCCTACCTAAGCCTATACAAGCCGGGATTAGGTTGACGAATTTTAGAGCGATTGCATAACCTTTCTATATGAGAAAGACAAAAATGTGCCAAAGTCAAAAAAGTCAATTTTCGTGAAAAAAAATTTTTTTTCGAGATTACATCAAATCTCAACGTTTCATACATTTTAACGTAATTTGGCATCCAAAATACAAATTTTGAATTATGATGAAATAAATGAAATCGATTTTGAAATTTTCCCTTGCTGTGTGGTCGCACTCTTCAACCCGTAACTCCGGAACAAGAAGTCCAATCAACAAAAAAATCAGTAGCAGCCGATAGGAAGGTTGTACCTTTCATTAGTGCAAATCGGTCCAGCCATCTCTGAGATACAGAGGTGACATTTTTTCCACATACACACATACATAAACACAGACAGTTTCCGATCTCGACGAACTGAGTCGAATGGTAAAGGGCGAACACGAAATTATTGCGACACCGAAAATGCCATGCCAATTTTCTTATAATGTTTAAAATCAAACCAAAATTTGAGGGTAGTTTTATACATATATTTACCTCAAAAATAAAAAATAAAAAGTTAATCGATGGAGTCTTGAGTGTAAAATTGAACGCATTTTCGCTTGATGCCCTCCATCAAAGTCTTTACAGTGTCATCCGGTACCAGTTTCTCAGTTTTTTTTCCATTTTCTTAACATGTCCTCGTCTTTGACTGTCTTCTTGCTCTTCCGAAGTTCCCGCTTCATCATTGCCCAGTACTGCTCCACCGGGCGCAGCTCCGGACAGTTTGGCGGATTCATGTCCTTTGGAACAAAATGGACAGAATTGGCCTCATACCACTCCAGGACACTTTTAGAATAGTGGCATGATGCCAAATCTGGCCAAAATAGCGGAGCTTCGTCGTGCTGCTGCAAGAACGGCAAAAGGCGCTTCTCGAGGCACTCAGATTTGTAGATCTCGCCATTTACTGTGCCCTTTGTCATGAAAGGCTCACTCCTCAGTCCGCAAGAGCAGATGGCCTGCCAAATGAGATATTTGGAGGCGAACTTCGACATTTTCTTCTTCTTAAATTTGTCGTCCACATAGAACTTGCTCTTGCCGGTGAAAAACTCCAACCCCGGAATTTGCTTAAAATCGGCTTTTATATACGTTTCGTCGTCCATCACACAGCAGCCATATTTTGTCAGCATCTTCTCGTAGAGCTTCCGTGGCCGAGTTTTAGCCATCGATTGTTGCCGCTCATCGCGGTTTGGGAAGTTCTGTACCTTGTATGTATGTAGTCCAGCTCTCTTCTTTGCATTCTGGACGTAGCTCTGCGACATGCCGATCTTTTTAGCCAAATCACAGCTTGAGACGTTGGGATTTGCTTTAATCATCCGCTTCACCTTTCCCTCCGTCTTTTTGTTCTCCGGTCCCGGTTTTCTTCCAGCTCCTTTGCCGTGGTCCAACATCAACGGCTCCTGGAACCGCTTCAACACTCTGGAGACGGTTGAATGGTGAATGTTCAACATTTTTCCCAACTGCCAGTGCGACAGGTCAGGAAATTCCAGGTGTTTGGAAAGAATTTGTTCTCTCGACTCGCGTTGGTTCACCTCCATTTTCGTTGAATCGAAAAACACGACTTCGAGTTTGACGGCATGTAAACAATACACATCAATGAGACAGTGTGCAACATTTGGTTGATTTTTACCCAATGGTAAAAAAGTTATGCCCTGTTGAATGTGTCGCAATAATTTCGTGTTCGCCTTTTATATGACATTCGGCCCTCCGGGCCGGAATACGGTTGACGATTTTTAGAGCGATTGCATAACCTTTCTATATGAGAAAAGAAAAAATACGGTTCTGTGAGTAAAATTTCGAGAACAGTACTAAAACGCGGAAGAAATCGATAAGAAAAAGGGTTTTTGCCTTTCTCATATAGAAAGGTTATGCAATCACTCTGAAAAACGTCAACCTAATTCCGGCCCGGAGGGCCGAGTGTCATATCCCATTCGACTCAGTTCGTCGAGATCGGAAAAAGTCTGTATGTGTGTGTAAGTGTGTGTATGTATGTGCGTATGTGTCAAATAATGTCACTCTTTTTTCTCAGAGATGGCTTGACCGATTAGCCCAAACTTAGTCTCAAATGAAAGGTGCAACCTTCCCATCGGCTGCTATTAAATTTTTTGGATCGATCGGAATTCTGGTTCCGGAACTACGGGTTTAAGAGTGCGGACACACAGAAATTTCTCATGTAAACTATAGGAAAAATTAAAAATAGAATTTTTATTTTTGATGCTAAATATCTTCAAGGTGCATGAAACGTCGAGATTTGATGCAAACTCGAAAAAAAATTTGACGACGATTCACTTTTTTGGATTTTGGCACATTTTTGCCTTTCTCATATAGAAAGGTTATGCACTCACTCTGAAAAACGTCAACCTAATCCCGACCAAATTTTTTTTTGACTCGCATAAGGTTTCTGGATTTTAACAGGGGCGTAGTTGATGGTTTAAGGAGAGGGGTTGCACCACCCCCCCCCCCCTCTACTGTTCACTCCCCTCCCTTAAAAATCTTCTTAAATCACCCCTCAGACAACCACCCCATCCCGCCCTCATACCCCTTCCCTTCAACCCCATCATCTTTAAACCACCACTATATCACAAAGCATACCAAATTAAGCTGGGGGAATAGTTCGTTCATGGGACTTTCGCCCTCCCCAAACACACCCCCGCATGATAATATGAGTTAGCAAGCAGATAACATTGATCTAATGCTGATTAGGCTAATGAAGTATGATATTTTTTTCTGTTTCAAGTGTTTCACCGTCGACACGTAGCTCATAAAGTTCGTGGCTGGCAAGCCATTGTGTATAAGTGCAAAGTGTACTAAGAATGTAATGGACATTTCCACAATTATGTTGAACATAAAAAGCCTCCGTGCCATAGTTTAGAGAAATGAGATAGGCAGAATTGCACCGCTAGGTGGATTAAAACAGGTTTTTTTACGGATTTTTGAATCAAGCGGTTTTTCATGCAGATTTTTGAATAACCCGTGGTAATTCAAAAATCCGCGTGAAAAACCGCGTGAAAAAACACACAGAAAAACACTCCAGTATACAGCCAATTCAAATTTTACAGATGTTTTAAATAAGCACATCAATTTTCAATCGCAGGGGAAACATCGGCGAGAAATATAATCAATCGTCCCAGTGTCCATTTGAGTCAAACGAACCTCTTTTTTAAACGTTTCTCCCGCATTGGCCAGGCCACGTGCATTTAATTAATAGTTAAAAGTTACCTAAAATAATGACAGCTAATGGACTCCGTTGGTTTTTTTTTTGTGGGCATTACGTTATACAATGAGAGGATGGCCCAGCGGCCGCCAAGGAAACATCGAAAAGCGCGTGTGTAGTGTAATTTGATCGGTCCACCAACACTCGATGACGGCTTGTGGAAGTATCCAAGCCTTCCCAATTTTCCTTTCCTTCTGACGGCATACGGCAGCTTTCACATTTTTCGAACAACGACAAAGAACATTATCGTTTGTTTTATTAACTCCTCTTGTTTTACCCCCGAAAAAAGCGAGCATTATGAGCGTTAAATTTGAACGAATATGTCTCCCAGCTGATGGCAATTCGGGCCGGAATGGAGAAACGTTGTTCCAGTTTTTTTTTTATTAACTGCATATGCGGACAATTCTTGAGAACATTACCGAAACGTGGGAGCATGAGTGTATAAACGACGAACGAAATGTGTATTTTGGTTCTTTAGAGGCGCAAAGGGGAGCAATTGTTTTGGAATTTGTGAAAGTGTACTGGTTAATTACTTTCTTTGGAAGGCTGTTAATAACTGCATGCTTTATGATGTCTTACGTCGAGTGATTACAAAGTAAGAACTGTTTAAAGTAAATAAATAAAATTAAATAAACAATCAGTCGATTCGTCGGAGTCGTTTTGAACTAGTTCAAGTAGTCAATCTCGGAAGATTGAAACACTCCATCAAGAAGTGTGACGCCTTCATCAATACCGTGAACAATTATATAATAAATTTTAAAGCTTGAAAAATCAATTGCAAAAATTACTCGATCATAAAACTTTCAACATTTTAAAATTTATCGCCTTTCAACGATTGAAACTGGAACGGATTTAATCCAATACGCACGAAAAAAAAACTAACTACAATCTATAGCCAATCAACTCGAGCCCCGCACAGTACCCCGGCTTGGCCAATACAGAGTGCAGTCTCGCAAAGCCATAAAAACAAACCCGCCCTGTCGCGCCGCGAAACAAACTGCTCTGACCCGGGCGACTCCTGTGACCCTTTTTGGCCGACCGAACAAATTCCAGTTTGATGATCACTTCACCCCACCACCAACCATATGATGCCAACAAGTATGTAACAGACTGGGAAAAATGAACCGCGAGCCTCGACCACAGCATCCCAATCCCCGTGCACCACAAAACAATTCAAAACTTGCCCTCACCTCATCGGAACGAAGCGCAGCGATATGCTACATCAGCGGCAGCACATAAAAAACAAACAACTGTTTCATTTTCCCACTTCATTCGTCGCCCGGGATGAAACCGGACCGGGGAATCGTTGCAACCCTCTGAGGGGTGATTTTGAAAATTGGCTGCAGTTCGATTGCTGATTTCCTTTTTTTTACTGACCGAGCTGCTCGTTCCGATCGAAATGATTAACTTTCACTTTTAATCCAAAACTTGGCAAGATTTTGGAACATGGAACAATTTTCGTTGTGTTCAGATATCCATAAAAACACAAACCATTCTAAAATGGAGCTTCTTCTAAACTCGCGACTGCACAGCAAGTCCCGGTAACCCGCTTGGCAGCATTTATATCTGGATGCGAATGTAACATTCGCAAATTGCTCCGCGCCGCGACTCACCAACCGGAAGAAAAATGCCCTAAGCGAAGCGGAACAATTTTCCAGCTGATGAACCGAGATTACACAACCCGGATTCGGCTTTAAAATTAACTTTCCATCCAGAGTGCAAGTTAGGAAGGTTTCAATTGCAAGGCTGGGTGTGTGAGCTAGTGCAGCAGCAGCAGCAGAAGCAGTTCCTGTCCATGCGAAAGCATCGAACCCTCGTCGTTCTATTGTACTTCATCAAGTGAGCGATTTTTATTTTTTTGTAATTCATATGCCAAACAATTAAGACCGACTTGCCGCACAGAGATAGCACTTGTCCTGGCCGTGTGTGTTGAGAAAATTCACTCTCCCCTTCCGGTCGGGATTTAATCAGGAGTTTTAAAATTTTCACATCAGTCCTTCAGACACGACAATTATGGTGTTTTGTGATTGCATATGCGGTTAGTTTGGTTAGCCCTTGTAGTTTTGTGCAAATCAGAAAAAAACTGGACCCCTGCTGCTGTTCTGCGAAGCCTTCAAACTGGTGTGTATTTTAAAAGGGGGAAGTAGTAAATTTAAAGCGAGTTGTAATTGAAACCTAATTCACTTGTTTCGCTTCCCACCGTTAAAGGAATAAGAGAGTGTGGTGTGTTTGATTTTTCTGGCAGTGCCGCCGCATCCGCAAGTGGACAAGTGGACCGGGAGTGATTAATGATAACACGTTTGATCGCTTGAATAACGGTTAATTGTTCAGATGTTTGTTTGAAGTTGCACTCGGTCTGGTTAGGCAGTTTTTTAATGCGCGAAGATCGCGCGACATGTGTCAAGTGCACGTGGCTTTTTTGAATTTTTAGCAATTCTTTGTTCCCAGGGCAGGACAAGTTGCAGCTGAACCAGGCAACGAAAGCTGTTAGCTGAACTATAATTATCATTTCGCTGGCTAGCATTTTGGATGTACATTTACGTAACGGGACTGTAAGGTGCATTTGGGTGTTCGTGTAATTTTGAAACAAAGAGTCGATCATGTCAAGTTGCAATTGGTATCAAGAATTTCAAAAAAAGAAAGCGAATAGCGAACTAAATTCCTGCCTTTTGCTTATCTTATTATAGCGTAAAACGAATTTCCATTCGTAATGATGGTATTTTTTCGTAGTATATAGAGTTGAATTGTGTGTTCCATCAAACGAACATTTCTCAATTAAGCAATTAAACAACAACCTTGTCAGTATTCTCAATTGTTACGACTGTTATGTTTCGTTGCCCACAATTAACCAGACAAATACTATACTTCCATGTCTCTGGGTTTTCCTTTTACCCCTTTAGATAGATTTTCAGAATTGTTTAAGCATAAGCATAAGCATAAGAGATCGCCCGTAGTTGCTACTCCGTTATTGACCAGAACCAAATTAGGTTGCAAAATGTTCATTGGAATAACATGCTTGGGAATAACATGATGAGCCACATTGTACAATCTATTCTGATCCCTGCATGCTGATCAATACCGACGCCGGCCACGTCCGAATGCAGATCTTCTGGGAAAGGAAGGAATGTTAGTCCGATACATGTTGCTACTAGAGACCGAGGAATCCTCTGCATCTCCACATGTATCACGGGAATGGGAGAATTGTTAGTAAGTGTGCCATGTAATGTAATAATGTAATAATTGCTCTGGGCAGCCGGCTGCCGAGAATTTGGGAAATTTATCATTTGTTGTATTAATACGATTAGCAAAATAAGCAACTTGAACTCCGGAAAGCCGGATATAAGGAGCACTGCTTATATTTCTTAATAATATTCAATCAAGCGACGAATTTTTTCGTGGTTTCTATCGTGTCGGTGCTGATTTTAGCCGGCGATCGTTTGAATAAAATGAGGAATCTTATACAGAAGGTTCATCAGACTCTTCCATAGGTGTCGCGAAGTTGGTGTTCTAGGATTCGCTCCATGCAAGCGATGCGACCTGTACATAGTTTATTAGGTAGTAGTTTAGTAAGTTTTCGAGACCACTATCGCTCGAAAAAGAAGATCTTGTTTAGTTTTTGGTTCTTTTTAAACTCTGGGTAGCCGGCTACCGAGAGTATCCTATGTTTTCTAAACAAAAGCAATTTTAACTCCACACAGCCGATCGTGGGAGTATTGCCTAGAAAAGCTAATCTTATCTGCATAATAGGCCGGATCACTATTTATTGCGACATTATTTAGACTAATTTCGCTATACCTTCTCCACAATATATTTTTTGGGTTGCAAACTACCGAGTGATAACACGTTATAGACACAAAGAGTTATGATAGCTCGAGATGTTATAAATCAACGAAAGTATTTCCTATTTCTAATATCGGATTGTTTGCGAAATACACGTATTCGAACGATTATATCGAACATTAAAGGGAAATACAGAGGATCGTTAACCTGATGCACGGGCTTGCCACCAATAACGGAACTTGAAATTAGATTCATTAAAACAGACGCGGCGAACCTTCAGTACGTATTGACCCGCGATCACCGATACTAGTCAAATCAAAGTCTTATTGGAGCTGATAATAAACTTAGACTCGCGTGGAGGCATGAGATTGAATTGAAAGCTAACCAATGAACATGACAGCAAAACACTTATTCTTCGTGCTGACATAACTGAAGGTAATTGCTTACCGGTCCCAGATTCCTCTCGCAAATTGTCAATTCTCAAACCTTATACATGATTGAAGTCACCATTCCACTCAAATAAGGCCATGTGTTTTCCCAAAGTACATTGAATGCTCTCTGGATCAGTTCCCCCTTGGTAAAACAAACCCTACAGAAACATAGAAATTAGTTTGCTCAGTCCAAAGAAAAGTTTGCCGACCGGCAGATACGTGTTCCCTTACAGTGCCATCACATCAACGAACACCCAAAATTTACATGCAACAAAATATCTGCAATCCCGAAGATTAAAGAATCAAAACCTCTACACATTCGCAATAAAATAAGAAAGTAAAAAAAAACAGTTGAATATCCAAGGCGGCTCCAAAGATGAATGACGCCTATGAAACACCCAATAAAAATAGGTGACAAGGGACGCGGACGAAATTAGCTGAGCACCGACTGGCTGGTTTGCCACCTATTTTTCGGGCGAAGAATTTTGGTGCCACACCTGGTAGTCGCTAGTCGCTGGCGAAACGCCAATTATTTGAATATGCTAATTTTTCTTATTGCCGTATCTTTTTTCACTTTTCGGATTGAATTTTTTTCTCTGAAAATCCATTTTTTACTATTTTCAGAATATACACTGTGTTTCTAGATGTTTTCTGTGCACTTTTATTGTCCTTGCATCGGGAATCGACGGCCCGCAATGCGAGGATAAGATATTTTTTCATTTGCCGGAATTCGATTTTCACAAACTGTCACCACTCGCGTCACTCAAAAATATGCCACTTCACCTTGTATAATCGTTAAATTGCACCCTTATTGACACTTTCGATAACCGGGAGGCAGTAAACCGAGCCGAAAATATTGAAAATTAACCGACTCGAAGGGAGCTCTACAAAAGTCAACCGCTCGCGACGAAGATACACACTTGAATCCTTTAGATAGATTTTCAGAATTGTTTTACTCCAAAGTAAAACTGCTGTCTTTTGAGAATTGCACTGTGAATCTAGAAAACAAATCGATTCGGGGCTCTCAAATCCTAATTTTCAATAAACTACAAACTGTTGACGAAAAATCAGTTAAGAACAGTATGTAGATTCGTGGGCCACATCCTTGATTTTGGAGGAACTTACTTCCATTCCATTCTTGAGAATGTGAATTTTATAGAATATAAGCCATTTTATGGTTTATCGTTTATCAGCAATCTAGTGTAATCCCCCACCACAGTCGAGCCATTCCTGCCAGCGAGCAGCAACCGTCTCGGTCCTGTAATGGAAATGGATGGAGGGGTCTTCCGCGAACCTACCTCAGACAAGTACAATGCATCTGTGAACTATTGTTTGCCTCAAAGCTCTTCGATTTCCAGCCTGGGTCAACGGCGACATAAGCACTGCTATACTGCAAAAATGTTGGTGGCATCCAGGCCCGATGAGAGGGGGGGTCAGCCGGGGCAATTGCCCTGGGGCCCGGGTCGCGTTTGGGGGCCCGAATTTTTATCCGGAAGATGGGTGAAAACGTCTGGTATTCATAGAAGAGCAAGAAAAATAAGAATAAGTAATTTCTTTGTAATTATTCACCCTATTAAATTGTCATATGAGGAAAGCGGAGAAAAAATTGAAAGACATTTTAATCTAATAACTTGAGGATTCGAAATTTTGGATACCAGAGCTTTATTTTATATTTAACTTTTTTTATTTCGACTATGTTAGTCACATTTTCTTTTTACATTTTAACGACATTCAATTTGCTAGAGATTACTGGGTAGGGAAATTTATGAAAATTAGAGCCATAGTACTCAAGTGAGAGCAAGGATGTGAAGTAAACAGATCGGAAAACTAGAAGTGGCAGGGTCGTTAGAACAGGCTTAATATCGTACGGGCTTAATCTTTGTCTTCTGTTAATGAGGGTCGAGCTTAGGCAGTATAACTACGAATCACCCGAGTTCACTAACATGTGTGCTGGTATCGATAGACGTGTCCATCTTTACCGTGACAACCGACGATATATTTATCATTTGTTAAAACAAACGTTCTTAGAGGAGTTGTCTACTTTATGTACTAGGTCAACAAAACCGAGTTTTTTGTTTGAATTGGCAGAATACTTTACAAAACGTTCAGAAGCCAATTCAATGTATTTTCGAAGAGAACAGCGCCAAACAGTAATGCAAGCACACGGACGTATCCGTCCTCTTCTGCGTTCGTTTCTTTACTGGTGGTACCGGTTGTTGGATTGCAGACACTGGGAGTATTTTATTGAGTGAATATTTGTTTCTGTAAGATCCACAAATCTTGGTTTTGAAGCTTTTTGTGGTTTGGCATAAGATAACGATGTGCTGTTAGCGGTTATAGTAGGCGGACTTTTCTTAGCTACTTCTGTACAATGTTTTAGGTGGTGCAGTGTTTTTTGGAGAATTTGCGCATAGGAATCTGCCCTGGGTGCATAACCGGTGTTGTCTGATGAGATGTTCCATGTTCGGTTAATATGCATAAAATGGTTTTGTATAAAGGAATTAGTTTGTTCACAAGCATTCTCACCACAGGAAAAGGATTAGAATTACCCTGGAAAATATTCCTCAATGTTATTAAATCCATTTCTCCGTACCTTGATATAAACTTTTTTTTTATCGCCATGTCAGGAGTGGGCAGAGATAAATCGTGTAAGCGCACCTGTTTAGAGCCGTTGTCTATATATACGGGGATGCTTTAGTTAACGTTGCCGCATTCGTTGGCGTGTTGTATGTTGTTTCGCGTAACGAATGACTGTGATTAATGTTTTATATGGTGCAATTGTAGGATATTAGCTCCTGCCACATTGAGCACCTTTTTCACTTTTAGTAATTGTTTCACTTCTCGAATAGCTGGTCTCAAAGAACATTTCCAAAAAAACAATAGCAACACAATTTATCCACAGTGGGGCTAGATTTTGCCGGGGATCTATGGCGGAACGATTTTAGCTTGGACTCCGGGAGGGATGAGTAGGTAGACTGACTTTAATTAACCGGTAATTGAAATAAATTTTTATTTGTATATTTGTATTTTTATAGCACTTTAAAATAATTTTTCGCCAAAAATGCTTTGTGTTAAGATGGAACACTAATTTTGGGCGTCGCTAGAGATGTTTGTGATATCCATAAGAAGCCAATTGCTATGTGCCAAATAAGGAAATCAAATCAGTTCAATTCAGTCACCAGTACTAGCAGTCGTTTGCCCGCTGTACTCGCAGTTGTTTTATTTGCGTTCAATTCCTTATTACTGCGTTCTGTGTCATTTTTTGTCTATTACTGCATATTCCAACAGCGTATTAAAACCGACTTCTACATTAAAACTTCACATTCCTTTCCAAAAAAACCTTCATAAAAGCTAGAAAAAAATTTCTCGGTTGTTCTATATTTTTAATCCTACAACGGTTTTGTGGGGTACATTTGTACCCCAGAGCTATTTGCAATCCCTGTTATTCCGTTACGGTTTATTTTAACTGCAAGCAAACTTTATCATAAATCAATTTGATTATTAAACTTCCATTAAAGCTGGTGCAACCAGTATTTGGTGTTCAAACAAGCATCGGAATAAATGCACTTTTTGGTCGGTTTTTGAATTATTTACTATTTGTTCAAAAGGCAATTTAATAATTTGGTATTTGGTGTTCAAACAAGCATCGGAATAAATGCACTTTTTGGTCGGTTTTTGAATTATTTACTATTTGTTCAAAAGGCAATTTAATAATATTTACAACGCCGTATAGATAGTAAAAATCGGTTAGAAGCTTCCGAAGTTATAGCAATATTAAGGTTAAAAAGGGATGTTGACGTATTTTTAGGACAAATTGTATAAAAATGAAAATGTGCATAAAAAATTTGCAAAGCACGATTATTTTTGAAAAGGCTGCTTTGATTGGCTTATTTTTGAATAAAACTATCTAATTTAATTATAAATTCAATAAAAACTAGGCATATTAGAGCGGTTTTAATTCTGGGGTACGAATGTACCCCACAAAACCGTTTACGTATAGAAAAAGTTACGAAACCGTTGTAGGGTTAAACGAGAATTACGAGCTGAATTTGCTACCTTATTCTTGCTAACAACAAAAGCTAAAAACTGCTCCACCGCTACCAACAGATAAATCTACCCGTGTATCATTTTGTCTAAACCACAGAAGCAAAGTATCGTAGGGGAGCCCGGGGCTAGTTGGCGGTTGAGGTAAATTGGCGGAATCCCTTTTTCTCTGTTTCAATTAGACATATTGCGCTGGCTCTTCTTGTGTACCTCAAGTTAGGTAAAACCCGTTATCCAATGTGTTTTTGTTGCAAAACGATTTGTTTGGTGGAAGTTGTGGGTGATATTGTGTTTTCGAGTATACCACGTAAATGTTCTAAATTTTAAATGCTTTGCGTTATTTAGAGTGATTTTAAATCTATTTCCCGAATGATTATGTTTTTCGACAGCGCGTGAAAAGAGCATCCGTATAGATATTACATCTATCCACAAACAAAAGTAATTTTTTAAATAATTTTTAATAAAATATGCGGTTGAGGCAAGTTGGCGGTGCAGCACGTGGGATAAGTTGGCGGTACTATTTACAGTGCAATAAAATCATGAAATATTTTTATTTCTGGAATTCACTCCAAAGTAAGAAAATCTTTTTCTTGTGTATCTCGCCAATGTAGGAGACATTTATTCCGGCTAATTGCATAAAAAATTTCGAAAATTTTCTTTTGTATAGGGAGTACGCGTCAAAGTCAAAATTCCGGGGTATTGAAACTGAAATATAATAGCAAATGTCGGTTAATATACAGTTTTCTCGAAAAGACGTTCAGCACGTTCCAAAAGGACCCTTGAAGTAATTGAATCTCCATTTGATTGCTTAGTTTTTGGCGTATACTCACACACCGCAAACTTACCCCGGGGCCGGGGTAAGTTAGCGGGTTTTCCGCGTAACATATTTTTGTCTCTAAAAATGGAGACAATGCATCAAACACTTTAAAAAAATCGGCGATAAAAATTGAAACCAAAAAACCCCGCCAACTAGCCCCAGTCTCCCCTACTTCAACCTACTGTGTCGAACGTGAATAAAAATGAATGACGATCAAAGCGGAAAATGGCCGTACTGTTGTCAAACTGTATTCCTGTTTACTTTTCGAGGTGTCCCTTAAAATCACCTGTTGGAGAAGTTAAAAATATCAAATTTGCAAATGGAGGTAAAGATGATCAATGTCTATACCTTACAATTTCATAGTTGGACATAGTGTACTGATTATTTTTCAGACTAATAATCAAGTAGAAGCGTTTATTGCGCAAAATTAAATATATCATTGAATGTGGCAACATGAAGTCAGTACCTCTGTATATATAAAGGCGATGACACAAACGTGGTGCGAATACACGGATTATCTCCATATACCTCTAATAAGGTTGTTAACCATTGTGTACATTTTTAACAGGGCAAAAGAGTACCCGGGAACCCGCTAATTGAAAAACACGTAACCATAGCAATTTTAGCAACAGCAACATAGTTTGATATATGAATTAATATATACAAGTCCTCTAATCAAGATTCAAATAAGTAAGTTGAGAAGGGCCCGTCAGTAACACTAGCCTTGGGGCCCGCCGCCGCTCTCGACGGCCCTGGTGGCATCAACTCAATCTTTGAGCGACACCGCCTTGCAGTATCTGATGAGAGTTTTGACGTCATTGTCTTCGTCGAAACATGGTTGAACGATGGCACGCTTTCCAGTCAGCTGGATACGAGGAGTTAGCATAGCCATAGCAATAGCCGAAAATCCACCATAGGTTAATACCAGTTTGAAGGCAAGAATTGTCGAACACATTTCTTGAGTTTACCTAGAGCAGATTTGTATAGGGTGACCATACGTCCTGGTTTCCCAGGACATGTCCTGGTTTTTCACTGACTGTCCTGGTGTCCTGGGAAGTCGAGGCAAAAGCTTGGTTTGTCCTGGTTTTTCTCCTGTAGGCCTAATAACAGGTGTTCAATTAAAATGAGAGTTTTTTTAGTCATGTAGTTGAAAAACAATAAAAAATTCTGTTACTATGTTTTAATTGCCGCAAGGTTCTACTGTATCGATTTTGTTGGCTATTTTCGGCAAATTTGAGACTAAGAGAAACGAAAGCAATGAAATTGAAAGACGGATAGGTATTCTAGAGCGAATCAGTTATAAACTTAGAACGGAAAACTAGAACTAGGTAGGCTCATATGGGCATGATCGAAAGGAAATGTGAAGAATTTTTTTTGCCTTCTGCTAAGTAGGAGTTGGGCGTTCCACCCAAGTCTACCGCATGGTCTATGGTAGAACATAACTCATCATCATGGTTTACCGCCGACGGACGGTTCAGTCTATATTTCCGGAACCATATAACCGATCCGTATGAAATATCATAGACGTCTATGGGGATAATATACATTTAATTTGGGATTACACTTGTGAAAATCGGCCAAACCTTGTGAGTTTGTTAATGTTGATAGGTGGTTACTTTTCCGTGGCACTTCCGGAACTGTTTGTGACGGTCAATGTCGTTAATGAGACTTCGATTGGCCGTCACTGACCTAGAACTGCAAATGCAATTTGTTTGACACACATTCTAGCGAAATTTTCACCTTTTTGCATTCATCGCGGTATCAGTTTGAATCGGAATTTTCTATGTGACCGCACGAAACAACCCGTAACTCCGGAACCATAAGTCGGGTCGGAATTAAATTTAATAGTGGTTGTTGTGAAAACATCCATTTGAAACAGAAGTTGGTCCAAATGATCTAACCATTTCCAAGAAACCGATGCAATTGTTATTTTAAATTTGGATACTTTCGCCGAGGCCTCCGGTACCGTCGACGGTGGCCAATGTAGCCAAAGAGACTTTAAATGACTGTTCGTGACTTAGAACTACAAATCCAAGCAGTTGAGCTCACAGTTTTGAAAAAATTTTCACCTTTATTTATTCGCAGTACCCGTTGAAATTTGGTTTTTCTGTATGATTGTACTCATCACCCTGTAATTCAGGAATAAGACGTCGGATCCACACAAAATTTCATAGTAGCCGATGAAAGCGTTGTACCTTTCATTTAAGACTTAAGACTAAATCGGTTCAGAAAATTCCGAGAATCCTATGTGGGCAAATTATAACAAGATTTTCTATGTAACCGTACTCTTCACCTCGGAGCTCCGGAACCAGATGTTAGATCAAAATGAAATTCAATAGCAGCCGATGGGAATATTACACCTTTCATTTGAATCTTTGAACAGATCGGATCAGCCATCTCTTGGAATCTGAAGTGGAATTTTTTTTTAATGATTTTTTTTATGGAAAGTGGAGGTGTAAGAGTAAGTAAAGGGGAGGCGATGCTACACCCATCTGCATATTATACCTTCCATTTGAGACTTGTTTTGAGAAAATCGGTTCGGTCATCTCCGAGTAACCGATGCACAATTGTTGGTCACACACATACACACATACGCATACACACGATTCCCAAACTCGACGAAGTGAGTCGAATGGTATAAGAGTGTTGGCCAATTTGTAACTCATTTTAATTATTTTTGCATCATTTATACATATATTGATTATACCGGTTTATATAGGAATTTTGCATACTTCAACCCGTAACACAGGAACCAGAACTCCGATTCAAAGGAAATTTAATAGCATTCAATAGGGATGTTGTGGCTTTGATTTGAGACTATATATGTGAAAATCGAGTCAGACATGTTTGAGAAGTAATGTGAATTCAATTCAGGAACTTAATTACTTTCCCGAAGCTTCTGGTTCCGCCGAACGTGTCCAATGTGGCCAACGTGGATTTGATTCGGCATCAGTGCGCTGATACTATAAATCCAAACATTTTCAAACACATTTTATGAAGTTTTGCATCTTTTATCATCATGCTGCTTCCGATTTATATTGGAATATCATGCGTGACTCCACTCTTCAACCTGTAACTCCGGAACCGGAAGTCGAAATTAAATGAAATTCAATAGCAGCCTATGGGAACGTTGTACCTTTCATTTGAGACTAAGTTTTAAAACATCGGTTCAGCCATCTCCGAGTAACCGATGTGCATATTTTTGGTCACATACATACATACACACGCACACACACATACGCACAGACATTTGCCTAACTCGACGAACTGAGTCGAATGGTATAAGAGACTCAGCCTTCCGGGCCTCGGTTAAAAAGTCGATTTTCAGAGTGGTTGCATAGCCTTTCTATAGGAGAAAGGCAAAAAAATCGTAGCCAGGATTTTGTTTCGGGATGGGCTAAACAATAGAATATGTAAGTTTAATAGTGTTGACGATTTGAGATGACCGAACACGAAGACCCAGAAAACCTAATGATATTTCGATTTTTCTCTAAATGGAAACAATACTTGTTCATAAGTTGAAAACCAAAATAAGGTGCAGCAAACAACAAACCGCATTGTAATCGCAAAAGTTCGTGTTCGGAAATGCAAATACACTCCGATTTGATTTACATCGTGATCGATGACAAAATTTGCGTAAAAATTAATTTCACTTTACTTCGCTAAAAAAAATATTTCAGCGATCTAATCTGAGTTAGGCATTTCAGAGTACGCTCAAAAGAATAAAATTTAGAAACTGACATTGAATTCTACTTGTCACAATTAATGCAGCAGAACTATTTGCATTCTCATTAGAAAAATAATTTTTGTATTTTTTTAAATTTTGCTTGAATTAAAGCAAATAAGTGCTTGGATGATCGCCTGAACCGATGAACTATCTAACTCAATTCATTCGCTAATATCAAAATTGGGGGTGAAAAACATAAATGAATCTGCTCAGTAAACTCACGTGATGCATATTCGATAACTCTTGATCATGTTTTTAGTCAGATGATTCGGAATCGGCTAGTGCATAATAGAACACAATCGATCGACAACTTGCAAATATTAATGACTTATAGCCTCTCATAGTAATTTTAGACATATATTGAAAGCCAAGTAGCGATGTTTCGCGAAGTGTTCATTCTTCGAAAAGTATCGTCGCTGTCTAAGTCTATGTATTTGCGAGCATTTTAAAGACTTAACCACTCGCAACACGGCTCAACGCGCTAGCTTAACGAAGCCGTAGATCTATCATATATTTACAGTGTGTAAAACAAAACAAAAACCTTCTATTTGGCGTGGAGATCTTTTTTTCATCTGAGAGAAACAAGGGGTTCTTCGTCTACTGTATCTTTGAGGTCATCCAAATCACTCTCGATGCCGTTATCGGTGTGATGGCGTTCGTGTTCAGATATTCTTCCTTGTTTCAGATTACGGATCACAAGCCGTCTCTGGTATTAACTTCTTGTTAGCTGTTTATTTGGAGGTACCGGACGCAGCTTTTGACTAATAAGTTTGTCCTGGATATGAGATATGATATGAGCACCACTGGTTTTGGACTGATTACGTTTTGGTGTCTCTACTGTTTTATTATACAATTAAGTAAAATGACTAAAATGTTGCTACTGATAGTAACATTAAGTTCCTTATGATAAAATTACCTAAGAACGAATGATGGAACCAAACATTGATGCATCTAGTGATGTGACTAATAAACCTATAGTTGATTGGAATCCGACCAAAAGCGACGACTGAATCACGTAGCTTTCTTTAAGGGGGGGTTTTTATTCAACTGACCAAAAAGTAAGCAAAATTTGGAATTTATTGTGGGCCAATGAAAAAAAACATAGAAGGAAACAGATTTAGGATTTAAAAGGCTTATATTTTCGTCTTCATTCGCAATTTTTTTCAAGACGAAAAAAAACAAAATGGCGTCCGTGGTGACGGTCTGTCTAAGACAAGGTGCGTGTGGGATTCCAAACCTACGTACAGCCTGATGTCTCAGGATCGATCTGAAACACAAAACTAATAATAAGGCTTTAAAGTGAACTAAATCTATTGGAGGAACGACCTAAAATCGGGGAAAAAGTTTGACGGAATGGTGCGATCTCAAATCTTCGGATCGATTTTATAGCCCTTTTTTCCACTTTGGGGCTTCATTAAAAATAGTCAATAGAAAGAATTTGTAGATTTGATAGGTTTTCCCTCAATGAAAAAGGTTTTCTTTCTAAAGGTTAAAAGTCTTCAAATTGAACCGTTTTCAAATGAGACTGCAGTTTGCTCTGCTAAACCTCTAAAAAAGCCATAACTCCGACGAAGCGAGTCTGTGCCGCTTTTGCTAAGATCTTAAGATTCTAGCAATCTAAGATCTTAACAATTAACATCCAGATTATGGCATACTGCACATGGCGAACGTCAACGGATAGGACAAGGACCACGACTTGGGGCTGACAGGCGTGCTGTTCTTCTCCCAGAGTAAAGAAGGATGACACCGACTTGAAATGGCGAGTGGGCTAACAGCACGGCTGCCTCCGTCCCAACAAAAACCTGGCAGGTCTCGGGGTACATTTAAAACTCGTCACCATTCAGTTTATGGTAAGGAACAACAGTAACAGCAACGGCAGCAACAGTAGCAGCAGCAACAACAACAGCCAGAGCAGAGCGGGATGAGTTACACCTTACAGACGGCGAAAGTATTGGCAGCGAAGTACTTGGTGGAGAAGCTCCGCAAGTTTGTGGACGCGAGAAACAATGTCCATAAGGACATTAAGGAGATGGTTAACTGAATCCGAAAGACGGCACTGTCTGCCGTGAAGGACTATGACACGACAACGCGGAGGGCTGATATAGCTGAGCGAGCATTGGCGTCGGCTAAGACTACTATCCTTTTAGCCCTTCCGACGCAGAGGAGGGAGAAGCAGATTGGAGTGGAGAACACGCCTGTTTCTATGACTCCAAAGAGGACAAGATCCTCGTCAGGAGACAAAAGACCAGGCGGGCCCAAGAAGCAGACGCTCGAAGACGCTTCTGTTGTCGTAAGAAAGGGCGTCACCCAATAGGGAAAAAGCTGGAGTAGCGTTGCAGGTTGGAAGGAGAAACACGGGAAACAGCAAAACAGAAGGAGGAGCGAAAAGGGGGCTGAAGAGAAAAAGAAAACCTTCGGCTCGTCCGAAGACACCAAAGGGAAAAGACGTGCTCGTGCACGTCGTGGAGTTGAAGAGGGATCCCATGACTAGCAGGTCGACATTGCAGGAGACTATTACAAAATCAATGGGTGAACAAGTAGAAGTTAAAGCCTTAAACCCGGAGATGGGGATTGTGTGCAAGGACCTTGATGAAATCACGATGGAAGACGAGCAGAGAGAAGCACTTAAAATGCCATCCCTACAAGAAGGCTGTAGGTTAACGGAGACAACCCAGATAAATCTGAATTACTGTGACATCGCACAGCAACTGTTGTGGCAGTCTACGACAGAAACGATGTGTGATATTGCTTTGATCGCAGAGCCATGTCAAGTCCTCCCTGATAACGATAACTGGGTGGCGGATAGATCGGGAACGGCAGTGATACAAGTTATGGTCAGATTCCCCATTCAAGAAAAGGTAGAACGCTCATACGAGGGCTTCGTGATCGCCAAAAACAACGGCGTCTTCGTGTGTAGCTATTACGATCCTCCAAGGTGGACAGTAGAGCAGCTCAGCAGTTCAGTATCCAACCAAACAGCTGATCGGTCGAAAGCCGGTAGTCATTGGTGGTAACTTCAACGCCACAGCCCAGGTGTGGAGTGGGCCAGTAGAGTAGCTCTAGCGAAGTTAAACGTCCGGATGTGCAATGAAGCACATTTTGGAGGGACGGGAGGAAGTCTATCATCGACGTCACATTCTGTAGTCCTTCACTGACGGCGAACATGAATTGGAGAGTATGTGAAACGTATACGCATAGTGACCACAAGGCGATTCGCTACCGTATCGGTCACCGGAACTTTGCTGCAGTATGGAGAGGGATACACTCGGTAAACTCCTGGAACGGATCATTCTCAAGGTTGACAAAATGCACGGATGATGAGCGCGAACTGTCCTAGATTCAGTATGGATTCCGCAAAGGAGCATCGATAGTGCCTGCAATTCGGACAGTGCGCGAGAATGCTGAGAAGGCATCTAAACAGAAGCGAAGAGGAGATCGATACTGCGCTGCGGTCACGATAGATATGAATGAATTTAACTGCGCCAGCTGGGAAGCCATCGCTGTAGCGCTGCACAGAATGACGGTTCCCTACTATCTATGCCAGATCCTAAAGAGCTACTTCCAGAAAAGAGTGCTACTGTACGAGACGAGCGAAGGGCAGAAGTCAATGCGAGTCACAGCGGGAGTTCCTCAGGGCTCCATTATCGGTCCAACTCTTTGGAACGGGATGGACGATGGAATTCTAGTACTGCGGCTGCCCAGGAAAGTAAAAATCGTGGGTTTCGCGGACGACGTGTCACTAACGGTGATGGGTGAGACACTTGAAGAAGTGGAGGTGTCAGTGACCGATATTTTCACATACTCCAATATAGCGTTCCGGCCTGGGGTACTGCGCTGAAAACCAAGCGGACCCGTGAAAAGCTGAACAGAACATTCCGGCTGATGGCCGTACGAGTCGCGAGTGCTTACAGAACAATATCGTCGGAGGCAGTATGCGTTATTGCCGGGATGATCCCCATCTACATCACTCTGATCGATGACAAGAAATGTTACCAGCGGAGAAATACACGTAATGCAGGGAAACTGGTCCGAGCGGACTCGTTGGTTAAATGGCAGCAGGAGTAGGACAACGCGGAGAGGGCTAGGTGGACCGTTCAACTCATCAATAATGTGTCGATTTGGGTGCATAGAGAGGTGAACTTCTATTTGACGCAGTTTTTGTCCGCACACGGATGCTTCCGGGAGTACTTGCATCGATTTGGATATGCTTCGTCCCCCTTTTGCACGGAGTGTGCGAACGTGCAAGAGACACCGGAACACATGGTCTTCGAATGCCCTACGTTCGAAGCAGTTCGTAGAGGTATGTGTGGTGTGACAGTTGACAATATTGTAACGAGTACGTTAATTGTAAATAATTAAATGCATATAGATTTGTAAATATTAGTACGTATGCGTAAATTGTTATTTGTTCTAAATTGTTTATTATGCATGGTATCCATATTATCAATTTAAACCATGGATAAATGTTCGCAAAATCGAGTTGCTGCGGTAGCGCGAGAGAGACTTCATCAAGTGCGTATTATAGCAAGTCTCTCTCGCGCTACCGTAGCAACTCGATTTTGCGAACATTTATCCATGGTTTAAATTGATAATATGGATACCATGCATAATAAACAATTTAGAACAAATAACAATTTACGCATACGTACTAATATTTACAAATCTATATGCATTTAATTATTTACAATTAACGTACTCGTTACAATATCGTCGAAGAGATATGAAACGACGAACACACCTGGTTGCGAGTATATTATCCGAGCTGCAGAGGAAGTGGCGAAGGGATTAACAAAGTAGCGCCATTAGCTAGAAAGTCGCTGTGAAACCACAAATCGGGATTCGAGAGAAATTCCTCCACCGGGGAACTCTCCGACGGTGTAGAGTAGGTCCACCGCCGGGGACCAGTTGAGTACAACGCGACGTAGCATCGGTTTTGGGTCGTCGGGGCGCCAGTGAACCGGACGTCAGGTTTCACCAGAATTGCCGGACCGACCTGGACAACCTACCGGGTGGCTCGTGAGTAGGCTAGGTCCACCGCCAGGGACTAGATCGAGTAGAACGGGAAGCTAAATGGCTCACGGAAACGAACATCAGTATCAGGAGAAATCTACTGCTCGGTTTCGGGAGAACCTCTCTCGCCGTGGAATTCTCCATCGGAGTAGGCTAGATCCATTGTCAGGGACAAAACCGAGTAGTTCGCGAACAAGTTGGTAATTCAAAGAGTAAGTGGTGCTGAATAGTACGAGAAGGGAGTTATGGTGCTGAATGGCACAAGGGAGCCGAAAAGCTCGAAAAAATCTGAAGTTGCCGTCCAGATTGTCTTCGTAGGAGAAGAGCACTAAGTCTCGACCCACCACTAGCTCTCCGACTGCCATGGTCTGTGTGGATGGTGGTGTGGCAAGGAGTGGGTGCTATGCACATAAAAATTCCTTCCCCGAAGTAATGCCGTACGCTAGGGCCGGGGAGGAATCAGGTTCTGGCCAAGAGTAGTGGTTTTTAGCGGGTCGGGTGATGCCAAGCCCAAACCCGTTCCCTGGACGTTAGGGTTTTTGTACATTTTTCCTACAGTCTCAGGGCTTATTTGAAAGCTTTATTGCTGTATAAAAATATCACCAACAAATCTATATACGCACACACGGACAATTGCGAATTTGACGAACTGAGTCGAATGGTACCCTCCGGGCCGAGATTAATTTGGCGTTGTTCGGAGTGATTGCATAACCTTTCTTTATGAGAAAACAAAAGGGGGATTGAGCGTGCCTAGTATTTCGCACTTCTTGAAATGTGAATTTTTCATTAAAAAAATATTTTTGAATTTTAACTAATTTTGTGAAACTACCCAAAAAGAAATATCCAATTCTACAGTAACCGAATTTTATGACTTTAAGGTTCAAGAAACTTAGGGTGAATTGAAAGTTTGGTAGTATGCGTATGTGTTCTGCTTTTCCTCCCGTTTATCCATATAAAAACTTGTCAAAACTAAAAGTAAAAGAAGAATATCTTTCGAAATATCAGATCTTCACGATTCAAATTATACTAAATTGCTGCTAGAGAAGCTGTCGACCTAGCTGAATGGTGCTTTTGAAAAAGTGGCTTTGTCACACTACCACACTATGGGGTACGTATCAGGAATCGGGAATCAGTAGCGTCTGGCTCAAATGGCACGTTCCCCATGTTGATCGGAGATTTGTGCCTTGCCAAGAATCGTCTTGTCATCATTTTCCTGATTGGAAGGATTGGGGAAGTGGTAAGGTTAGGGGTAAGGAAAACAACGACACAGAACAATTAAAACAGAGCATTCTGCACCCCCGGAGTGATGCTGAACGATCTGCAGGTGCTACAACAGCAGGAATAAAACTTCCAACCCCCGGAGGGATTTAGAACCTCTACTCAAACAGTGAGCGGATATATCAACACCCCCGAGGGGATATTGAGATAATAGAACGACAGCACCCCCGAAGAGATATTGTCATTCAAATACGGCTAAAAAACTATAGCTCTTTACCACACTGGGTTAGGAACAAAAGCATATCCTTAAATTTCAGCTCTCTGTACATAGGTTCATCTATGTATGGAGAACCAAAAATCCGGATGCGCAATTGCATTAATACAGGGCAATTGCATATCAAATGATATGATGTTCCGTAATCAGATTCACAAAGATCACATGAATAATACTCAGCGCGCTGAATAGTAGCCATGTGATAATTGAGTTCGCAATGTCCAGTCAGTGCTCTGACCAGAATACTGCAGTTGTGCTTGGAAAAATGCAACAAATTTTTTGACATTTTCGGACTCACATCCGGCAGAAAAGCCTTTGTTTGAACGCAAGTTTGCAAGCTACGCCAATGGTTGGCATGTTCGAATGCAGCCCAAGAGCGAATCTTGTGCTTTATCCAACTTATTGACAGTGGTAGAACTGGTTCTGGACCAACGAAATCAGTCGCAGCGCCAGCTCTAGCCAATTCGTCCGCCCATTCATTTCCAGTAATACCGGAATGACCGGGTACCCATAGAAGGTAGATAGCATTTGAAATGCTAAGTTCTTCGATTTGAGTTCGACATGCGATTACTAATTTCGATCTCGAATCTGCCGAACTAAGTGCTTCCAGGGCAGCCTGACTGTCAGAGCAAAAATAGATTCTTTTACCGCAAATTCCCTGGTGAAGTGCGGATTGTACGCCACACAGAATCGCAAAGATTTCTGCTTGGAATACGGTACAGTATCTACCAAGCGAATGAGATTGGTTTAATCTCATCTCATGACAATAGACACCGGCACCGGCTCGGCCCTCCAACAAAGAACCGTCCGTATAACGAACTACGTATTCTTGAAGTTGTCGCTCCATCCAGCCAGACAACCATTCCTCACGAAGAGGAATTCTCACATTGAAAGTTTTAGAAGGATAACTACATGTGAGTGTAAGGTCACTGGGAGCAAGTGTATATTCATCCCAAGTAACCATTTGGGGCCACAGTCTTGTGTGGTTAGTTACACGATCTATTGGTTTACTGTTCCAGAGCCCAGTAACCTTCAGACGGTATGCACAAGAACGTGCTTCTTGTTTCAGAAACACATGTTTATGTTCAAGAGTGCCTCGAGAGCAGCAGTAGGTGTTATCGAGAACGCACCAGTCATCGCCATCAAGACCATTCTCTGAAGATGGTTTAACTTTGATTGGATTGTCATGACTTCTCCCTTCTGCCACCAAACAAGGCACCCGTATGCCAGTATTGGTCTAACAATTGTTGTGTAGATCCACCTACATTGGCCAAAGGCCATGAAAGCTTTCTTGATCCTGAAATCGATGAGAGCTGTCCAATTAAGTTTTGAGTCGAGGATTACCCCAACGTACTTAACTTGATCTTCGACAATAATTTCAGAGTCAAAAAAACTGCAATGGACGAGCTCCGGTCCTTCGTTGCGTGAAAAGCACCATTGAGGTTTTATTTGGATTAACTGATGGTCCAACATGAAGACACCACCGCTCAACAACACATAAGGCTTGTTACATCAAATCAAAAAGTGTGTTAATGCAAATACAGGTGATCATTATATGATAATCATCGGCGAAACCATATGTCGGAAACCCAAGCTCATTTAGTTTTCTCAACAAGCTATCGGCGACAAGGTTCCATAGAAGTGGTGACAGCACACCACCTTGAGGACATCCGCAGACACTCAGTTTCCGCATCTCTACTTGTCTTAACGATGAGCACAGATGTCGGTTTCTAAGCATTGCGTGTATCCAGTTCGTGATATATGAAGGTACTCCATGATCTTGTGCTGCTTCCAAAATTTATTCGAAAGACACCTTGTCAAAATCACCTTCAATATCGAGAAACATTCCTTAATCTGAATGCTTTTGTGAAAAAGCTTTTTCAATGTTGTAGACAACATTGTGTAACAGGGTGGTAGTAGACTTCCCCCGCTGATATGCATGTTGCATTGCATGCAGCGGGTGCTCGCCCAAGCTACCATCCTGAATGTAGTGGTCGATTAAACGTTCCACTGATTTGAGAAGGAAGGAGGTCAGACTGATCGGTCTAAAGCTCTTTGCCTCCTCATAAGTGACGCGGCCACCTTTGGGAATGAATTTGACAGTTATTTCCATAACTGACATACTTCAACCCGCAGGATGCCACGTGGCCTCTAGGCTGGTTTTGTCCGGAGAAAGATAATAGAGTTATCAACCTCCTAGTGGACCACAGCCAGTTACTGGGGAGTTCGCCTGGCTCTTCCCAGGCTCCGTTCGCCATTGAGAATATTTTAAACCCCCTCAACAAGTTTACCCATAGCACGGGTCGCATGACACTATAGAATTGGGGTTCCCTGTTTGGTGTTACCACCGGAACAGGTAGTCCGTAGTGTAATTCTTAGCCGGTTGAAACAACCACTACCGACACTACACGGCTTATCTAGGCTGTTCGGAGAAAGAAGCTGACATTGATGGACAGCTCCTATAGATGGCCGAACAGCCACCTTTAATTTTATGACTTTAAGGTTCAAGAAACTTAGGGTGAATTGAAAGTTTGGTAGTATGCGTATGTGTTCTGCTTTTCCTCCCGTTTATCCATATAAAAACTTGTCGAAACTAAAAGTAAAAGAAGAATATCTTTCGAAATATCAGATCTTCACGATTCAAATTATACTAAATTGCTGCTAGAGAAACTGTCGACCTAGCTGAATGGTGCTTTTGAAAAAGTGGCTTTGTCACACTACCACACTATGGGGTACGTAACACAACAGCGTAATGAAAAAAATCACAGCCAAAAGCACCATTCTGCTCGGTTAATTGATTTTCCAACATCTATTTTGCATAATTTGTATCATGATCATAACCTAATACATCTACTGATATTTTTCTTTTAGAGTTCAATAAAGGTTTTGTGTGGATAAACCGTCTACAAAGCTGTACACAATTTTGCCTATGTATACTACCAAGCGGTTATTCTTATACACAACCAGCAAATGAACATTTTAAAATTTTCAAGCGATGCGGGTGATTTGCATAAAAAATTAGCACGGTTTTCACATCCCAGGTTTTGCCATTTCGAAAGAACCTGAACAAACATATGCAGAATAATCGAGGCGTATGTTTAATTCAATGGCTTGCCGGAAAAACTAAACCACAGCATCAATCAAAATTAGTCCACACAACCAACGTGGACCCAAATCCGCAAGCCATGGAAAGCAATCGATCACTCCATTTTTTGGATTGGTGACAAAGGCGACGAATACCCTTCCGCTGGAGGCCACTTTTCCGCTCTGATTAAAATATTAACATTTGGCTCGATGTTTGTTAAACTCAAGTGGAAATTGGTGCACTTGTTTACGAAGTACCGCGATGGTTTAGTTTTTTTCCGCAGCCAACGCAACATGTTCCGAATTATTGCCGAAAAATTACTAGAAAACGGAAGGAAACAAAATCGAGCAGGGATGAGTCGGAAGCAGCCCAAGCGACGATGTTTTCCCCCTCACCGGATAAAATAACAATTTGATTCTATTTTCCCCCTCCCCGGAGAGCACACCGCAACCCATAAATCCTCGACATAACAATTGAACTCGTAATCGGGTTGGTTAATGTAAATACAATAGAGTGCTTTATTCGGATGATCCGTTTATGATAAACTTGGACCTGTTTCGCTTGATTTCACCCGATCCGGCTCCGGAAGAAAGGACGAAACCCCTTTCCCCGGTTTCCGTGTTTTCTTTCATTCTGCGAACCCGGGGCGCATCTGCGCCCGGTCTGCCATCGGAAAAGATATACACTTTCGTTTCGCATCGCGGTCACATGCAAATAACTAATAAATTGGCTTAGGGTTGAAGTGGGTGCTGTAGCCCGGAAGAGACACTGCTAGTGCTAGTGAGCCCTCGATGTGACGTGCAGCGCAAGTGGTGACTGTCGAATAATAGTCATCTGCATATGGTGTCAATCTGAGGGCGTGTGATTCGGCGATGTTGGGACCGATATCAAAGTAAATTGAGGTTTTTTGCCTAAAAAAATAAACCCTCTTCGTTATCAGAGGTGGAATTTTAGATTTCAATTGGTTTTCGCTGTACTTCAAAAAGATCACAGATGGTTGGTAGATAAATCTATGCATGATTTCAAAACGATATGATGTACCCATGTACTTACGTGATATGAACGATAGTGGTAGAAAATACAGGCATTTGAGTTTTAAGCTTCCACACATCTGGAAATGGTTCATACTTTCATTATCAATTGTAGCTATTTACAACCTAAAGGAAGCATCATTTGCTACCGGATAAATCGTGACCTGGCAAGTGATTTTCTAAGCAAAATGCCTACTGGCGAATATACTTTGGTTGAATAGGGAGAGAAACTCGGGACTATTAAAGCCGTAGGTGTATTTTAGACCCTCACGATTTCTCACCGTTGTACATATTCGTGGAAGCGCCATACTAAAACATTGATTTTGACAGATGAATCTCATTCTGCAGATAGGAGATACAACGTGTTTCATTTTTTTGCCCTTCTCAAAACACAAATCATTATAATGGTAAAACCACGATTAAAGTACCTAACAAATAAAAGTGAAAAAATAACAGGTAAATGTTTTGGAAAGCTTGAGGCTTCTATTTTATGGAATGATTTATTTTGGGTGAAAACACGAATATTTTCAAGACACTCACCACTGTTGTTCGAAATGAGCGTACGGAGTTTTTAAGACCGCCAATGCCATCAACCACTATTCAGCGGCTTGCGTCTGCGCACACGATTGCCACGCCAAAATACATAATGCGCCAATTGACAACTGTGACTACTTAGATTGATTCTATTTGAAACACTTTTTGCCTTTCTCACATAAAGAAAGGCTATGCAATCACTGTAAAAATCGACTTTTTAACCGAGGCCCGGATGGCCGAGTGTCATACACCTTTCTATTCAGTTCGTCGAGATCGGCAAATGTCTGTGTGTGTATGTATGTGTGTGTGTATATGTGTGTGTGTCATTTAAACTCACACAATTTTCTCAGAGATGGCTGAACCGATTTTCGCAAACTTAGTTTCATCTGAAAGGTATAACGCTCCCATGCTATTGAATTTTTAGTTGATCCGACTTCCGGTTCCGGAGTTACGGGTTGAAGAGTGCGGTCACACAGCAAATTCCCATATAAACTGGTACCACCATAATGTTCAAATGATGTAAAACATATTAAAATTTATGTAACATTACTCTAGTTTGCGGGTCTGGATCACTAATGATCAATTAAAGCAGCTTTGACCACATTGGCCACCTATGACGGTTCATGACGCCCCCGGGGAACCCGCTAAGTTCCTAAGCTAATATCACACCCATTCCCCAACGAATTCTCTACCGATTTTTACAAATTTGATTTCAAATGAAAGATACAGTAGTACTATTGACTGCTGCTGAATTTCATTCGGTTCTGACTCTTGCTTCCGGAGTTACAGGGGTATTAGTAAGGATACACTGGAATTTCCCATACAAGCGGTACAATCGTAATACCTCAGAGGCTAAAAACTATTGAAATAGTCACCAAATTACTTCTAATCGCAGATCTAGATCACTGATTGCCAATCAAACATTCTTTGAATATATTGTCCACCATCGACGATTCCGGAAGTCCGGAATTCCGGGCATATTCCACAATTAAAGTCACACCGGTTCTTCGGTGATGACTGAACCGATTTTCTCAAACCAAGTCTCAAATGGAAGGCAAAATATGCAGTTGAGTATTGCGTCGCCATGGAGTGGTGCAAATGAGTTTTTATGGCTCCAAAATGTAGCTGAGATTTCAAACTAGCAATGTGAGAGATAAAATTAAAAATCGAATTTTAAAAATCCGGTTACGCAATTGCATTACTACAGGCAGTTATATATCAATTGATATGATGTTCCGTAATCGGATTCACAAAGATCATATGAATAATACTCAGAGCACTGAATGTTGGCCATGTAATAATTTAGTTTACAATGTCCAGTCAGCGCTCTGACTAGAATACTGCAGTTGTGCTTGGAAAAATGAAATAAATTCTTGATATTTTCGGACTTAAAGTCTTTGTTTGAACGCAAGTATGCAAGCTAAAAAAAGAAATTTTTTTCTCGATCCGCTCTTGATTTCCTTCGAAGTCCCAAGATCTTATATATATATATATATATATATATATATATATATATATATATATATATATATATATATATATATATATATATATATATATATATATATATATATATATATATATATATATATATATATATATATATATATATATATATATATATATATATATATATATATATATATATATATATATATATATATATATATATAGCGATCTTGGCTCGCTCGCTAAAGGATAACTATTAAAAACTATTTTTCCAAGTCAGTTTCAGATTGGGCGGAAACTTCTCCCCACGTTTTGGGACTAACTTTTGCTACGATGGGTTTCGTTGCGTTTGACTTATATTACCTTGTCATTCAAAGTTACCTTTTTTAGCACAATTTTTCCTACGCATACTACCAAGTGTTCAATTCTAACACATGCTCAAAAAAGGTAACTTGAGTCTTAAACGCTTCCATACTATAGGTAAGTGAAATTGCTCTTCTGCCATCTTATTCCGTTTTGGCATTTCATACGGGGTCTCCTTACTATAATATATGGTCAGTGGGTAATACTTGATCAAATTATAATGAAAAGCAAAGTACTGCCCAGTGGTACTGCTACAATAGGTGGTAGAAACACACAACACATCTCAATTGGACGTTTCTCTGGGTGAAAATGAGTGTCATCCCAGCACCCCAGAGTGGCCTCCAGCGTCCCAGATTCAAACAAATTGATTATTTTTATTTTGTTCGTTTGTTATACTGCCGTTATACGCATATTTATCCCATGTTCTTTGGGAAGATATATATATATATATATATATATATATATATATATATATATATATATATATATATATATATATATATATATATATATATATATATATATATATATATATATATATATATATATATATATATATATATATATATATATATATATATATATATATGTATATATATATATATATATATATATATATATATATATATATATATATATATATATATATATATATATATATATATATATATATATATATATATATATATATATATATATATATATATATATATATATATATATATGTGTATTTGTAAAAATCAGTAGAGAATTCGTTGGGGAATGGGTGTGATATTAGCTTAGGAACTTAGCGGGTTCCCCGGGGGCGTCATGAACCGTCATAGGTGGCCAATGTGGTCAAAGCTGCTTTAATTGATCATTAGTGATCCAGACCCGCAAACTAGAGTAATGTTACATAAATTTTAATATGTTTTACATCATTTGAACATTATGGTGGTACCAGTTTATATGGGAATTTGCTGTGTGACCGCACTCTTCAACCCGTAACTCCGGAACCGGAAGTCGGATTAACTAAAAATTCAATAGCATGGGAGCGTTATACCTTTCAGATGAAACTAAGTTTGCGAAAATCGGTTCAGCCATCTCTGAGAAAATTGTGTGAGTTTAAATGACACACACACATATACACACACACATACATACACACACAGACATTTGCCGATCTCGACGAACTGAATAGAAAGGTGTATGACACTCGGCCATCCGGGCCTCGGTTAAAAAGTCGATTTTTACAGTGATTGCATAGCCTTTCTTTATGTGAGAAAGGCAAAAAGTGTTTCAAATAGAATCAATCTAAGTAGTCACAGTTGTCAATTGGCGCATTATGTATTTTGGCGTGGCAATCGTGTGCGCAGACGCAAGCCGCTGAATAGTGGTTGATGGCATTGGCGGTCTTAAAAACTCCGTACGCTCATTTCGAACAACAGTGGTGAGTGTCTTGAAAATATTCGTGTTTTCACCCAAAATAAATCATTCCATAAAATAGAAGCCTCAAGCTTTCCAAAACATTTACCTGTTATTTTTTCACTTTTATTTGTTAGGTACTTTAATCGTGGTTTTACCATTATAATGATTTGTGTTTTGAGAAGGGCAAAAAAATGAAACACGTTGTATCTCCTTTCTAAATAAAACTGCAGAATGAGATTCATCTGTCAAAATCAATGTTCTTTGGGAAGATATGTATACACATATATATATATATATATATATATATATATATATATATATATATATATATATATATATATATATATATATATATATATATATATATATATATATATATATATATATATATATATATATATATATATATATATATATATATATATATATATATATATATATATATATATATATATATATATATATATATATATATATATATATATATATATATATATATATATATATATATATATATATATATATATATATATATATATATATATATATATATATATATATATATATATATATATATATATATATATATATATATATATATATATATATATATATATATATATATATATATATATATATATATATATATATATATATATATATATATATATATATATATATATATATATATATATATATATATATATATATATATATATATATATATATATATATATATATATATATAATATATATATATATATATATATATATATATATATATATATATATATATATATATATATATATATATATATATATATATATATAT
>NW_026684124.1:0-1291 GCF_030247195.1 Topomyia yanbarensis | reverse complement strand
ACACACACACACACTCTCTCACACAACACACACACGCCACACACACACGACACACACTACACACACACACGACACACGACACACACACACGACACACACACACTACACACACACACACGACACACACCATCACGACACACACACACACACACAGCACACAGCACTACACACACACACGACGACACACACACACACACTACAACACTACACACTACACTACACTACACACACACACACACACGACACACACACACACACACGCACACGTCACACACGACACACACAGCTCACGACACACACGACACACACAGCACTACGAGCACACACACTACACTCACGACACACGACACTTCACGACACACTGACACACGACAGCACACACACACTACGGACACACGAACACGACCACACACACACTACACACCACACACACACACACACACACGACACACACACACACTACACACACGACACACGACACACACACCGACACACACACACACACTCGACACACACTACTCACACACTACACACACACACACTCACGACACACGACACACTACACACACACTCACGACACACTACACACGACACACTACACGACACACTCACACTCACTGACACACACACACACTCACTCACACGACACACACACTACACACTACACACGACACTGACACACACACACACTCACGACACGACACACACAGCACACACACGACACACGACTCCACACACGACACACACACACACACGACACACACGACAAACACGCACGACTACACACTACACACTACACGACACACACACGACACACTACACTCACACACGACAGCACACACTCACACACACACACTACACACACTCACCACACACACACACTACACACCCCACCCACACACTCCACACACACACCCCACCACAAACCCCACCCTCCCCAAAACTACCCACCCTACGCCCAGATAAAATCGCACCAGCCCAGCCCTCCCCCGCACAAACCCCAGCTACTATGCCGTCCCCCGCCGTCCAGGTCAACGTAGTCCTAGTCACCACCAAAACCATACTCAGATACCGCCCAACATGACACCTTGACCAGGCCCTCCATCCGTACGTATATTGCGATCAACGACGCCACCGAGTGGTTCCAGCCGGATCGTGTACGGATCGAGCTTGAGCTTATGCGACCACCCCCGGCTGCGACTCCTTTATCGATCTGGACTAGCTGAAGTTGCCCAGGGAATCAGTAAATAAATCTGCTTGGAAGTATAGAAACATCTTTCATTGTGCAACT
>NW_026684123.1:0-7000 GCF_030247195.1 Topomyia yanbarensis | reverse complement strand
AGCCAGTCCTGCACTAAGTTGAAGTTCTGGTTGGTTTTGCTGGAAGCGCTGGAAACTTCTTGCTTTATCTCAAATTTCCAAGACCCGTAGCTGTTTTCTTCGGCTTTCAGTCAGAGCTTCTTCGAGGTGGTATGTGATGGCCTCTCAAGAGGAAAATTTATACATTAAGGACATTATACATGCGAGCCACAACATAGCTGCTACGCCGCACACACCCCTCTCCCCTGCCTAACCATGTATCTGACATGAGCAAATATAAAAATACGTTTTTCAACACACTAACCTTTCTGGTGTGCCACGAAACTGCTACTTAAGGAAGCTAGAACATTTTCCTATACAATCAATGCGAGTTTTTGACGGAATGCCATCTGTAGCTGCTATTTTGTGCGAAAATATCACCCCTCTTCACTTGGGGTTCCTTTCGAAACACATTTTTTTTCTCGTTTTCATTGCACTTTTTCAAATGCGCTTTTTTCGCACACCACTGCAAAAACACTCGCGAAACTTTAATCGTTTACTAACAAAACTTCAAACTTTCTGCCAATATGCAGATGACCAAAGGAAAATGTTCGGAAACTCTCATTTGTGCGTTTGAATTTTCACTTCAGATTTCAGTTTTTCTCAATGTAAACAAGCGAGTCGGTGCCTAGCAACGTGGCTTACACATATCTTCACCTTAAAAGGAATCTAAGCTGTTTAGATTTTGTAGGAGCAGTAAAAGATGTCCTCACATAGGGATCATCAGCGATCTCTTCCTGAGCCTAACGAGCATATTGATTTGTCGTAGTGAGCGACGAAGCTTTTTTTATTATTTCTGCAATAGAGTTTATTTATTTATCACGCACATCAACAGGCCGTACTCGGCCCCAATGATGGAAACTTAAACTAATTACATCTAAAAAACTGCAGGAATCGATTTCTCAATGATATTCGAGACAAATGAAAGTCGAACAAGTGCGACACACGATTGAAGAGGCGTTGTAGTCCCGTGATAGCGGCATTAGCTGTTTGAATAGTTCGTCGAAACGGCACTCTCAGAAGAACGTTTCCGCGTAACGTTCTGGACCTTGCTTGGATGTTAACTCGCTCTAGTAAATCTGGAGAATCGATGCGTCCTGACAGAAGATCAGAGATGAATAAGGCTCTTGCAGTTTCTCTACGACGCTGGAGAGTATCGAGCTGGATGAGTTGACACCGACTCTCGTAGCTTGGTAGACGAACAGGATCGCGCCAAGGCAGGCGTCGAAGAGCATACCGTATAAATTTTCGTTGAACGCCTTCAATTCGATCGCTGCTGTTCATGTAATTCGGGTTCCAGACCGCCGAACAATACTCCAGCGTAGAGCGCACTAAAGAGCAGTATAGGCTTTTGAGACAGTAAATGTCTGTAAAGGATTTAGCCGTACGGAAAATGAAGCCCAGGCTTCGCGATGCTTTACCAACAACATACGAAATGTGATTCTTAAATGTAAGTTTCGAATCTAACAGCACTCCAAGATCCTTAACGCAGCTCACCCGGGAAACAAGAGCTCCAGACAAGTTATATTCAAACTCAATGGGATCTTTTTTTCTGGTGAACGATATCACAGAACATTTCGCCGGATTCAGAATCATTCGGTTGTTTTCACACCATCTGCTGAAAGTGTCGAATTGCTGCTGCAAATATTGTGCGTCCGATCGGCTCCTAATTCTGTTGAAAATTTTTAGATCATCTGCATACGACAACCGTGGTCCTTTCAGCTGATAGTTTACATCGTTGAAATAGAGAGTGAATATTAATGGTCCGAGATGACTTCCTTGCGGAATACCAGTCGTTGCGGAGAACAGTTTGGAGTATGCATCACCTATGTTCACACTGAGTTGACGGCCAACGAGATAGGATTGAAACCATCGCAGGAGTGATCCACTGAAGCCAAGTTTTTCCAATTTAGCGACTGCGATATCGTGATTGATTTTGTCGAAAGCTGCAGATAAGTCAGTATATATAACATCAGTTTGTTGATTCGCATCAAACCCTTCGGACACAAAAGAGGTTAGAGATAGTAGATTCGTCGACGTAGATCGATTCGGCATGAATCCGTGTTGGTCTTTAGAAATATATTCCTTACAGTGAAAAAACACTGACTCCACCACGACTAACTCAAAGAGCTTGGAAATGGCACAGAGCGCAGATATTCCTCGATAATTGTCAATGTTTCTCTTATCACCTTTTTTGTGGACAGGAAAGATGAAAGCTGCTTTCCACAATTGAGGAAAAATCGCGGTTGTCAGTGACATTTTGAATAGTTGACAGAGAGGTTCCACCAAACCAGATATACACTTTTTCAAAAACACAGCAGGGACACCATCTGGCCCAGGAGATGACGATGCTTTAAGCTTGGATGCTGCTGATACAATATCCGAGTGCTCCACATGAATCTCACTCACTGACCGTTCGAGTTGGGCCACGCCGCTAGCTGCAACGTCAATCTGCTGCGAGGACAGAGTCTCACTGACGAACACACTCGCAAATTTAGAGGCGAACAATTTGCATATGGCTTGTGAATCATGCCCAACTTCACCATTCAAGAACATTGTAGAAGGTAAGCCGGTTTCTTTCCGCTGCTCATTGACGTATCTCCAAAACGATTTAGGATCCGACTTAAGCTTACGTTGCATTTTTCGTTGGTAGTTTGAAAAACAAAAACTGTTCAGTTTTTTAAAATCGTTATTGAGCCTTACATAATAAGCTCTAAGTGACAAGGTACGGCGTTTGGTAAACTTTCGTAATGCTGCTCTTTTCGCAGTTTTTAGCTGACGTAGCTCGGCTGTCTGCCAGGGGGATTGATCACTTCGTTGATTAAACTTTGGGACATGACGGTCGATAAGGTAGCTCATTATATGGCAGAACGTTTCAGCGGCGGAGTTCACATCATCCTTGCTTAGCACAGAATCCCAGTTAATACTTTGTAAAATATTCAAAATGCTGCTATAGTCGGCCCGCTTATAATTGTAACACACGGTGGGCGCGTGGCTCGAAAACTTCATAGGCGGTACGTCCTGGAGTGTAAGATGTAGAGGCGGATGGTGGCGAACATACTTTACTAGCGGGGTGAGGGCGGTGGAAATATACGGCGATTGATCTCTGGCATTGACGAAGCATAGATCTAAAATCCGGTCGTTCTCGTTCGTGGTGCTGTTGATCTGCTGAAGTGTAGCCGTGCTATAGCCATCCAGAAGAGTGATGCTGCAAGGATGAAAAACAGATTCGTCTGGGTCGGGTTGTAGAAATCCTTTATGAACGGAACGCCACTTTATTGTAGAAAGGTTGAAATCGCCGATAATCATGATTTCGTCAGTGAGTTGCGCCATCGCGGAAACAGAAGTCAATGATTCAGAATGAGAATCAACTAGTGCAGAGTCGCGAATTTTATCGGGAGGGAAATAAACCACACATATATATAATGTTCGATTTCCCAATTTTATCGCTGCCCATACTTGTTCGATGCTGCTCCAAGCGTCATTTGTTATATGTTGAACTTTTAATCCACGACGCACAGCGAGCAAAACACCGCCACCGGAGGATTTGTTGCTGTTGAGAGGGCTACGATCACATCTGAGAACCTCGTAGTCAGAGCAAATCACCTGGCTGGATAGAGTCTGCTCATTTAGCCATGTTTCTGTCAATGCGATGATGTCGTAACAGCAGTCCGAGGTAGCTAGACGATAGGTATTTGCACAGGAATTCATGCCTCCCACATTTTGATAGTATAAGTTCTTAGACCTTCGTGAAAAAGAACGCTTCATATTCCACGAGCTCTCTTTGTACGCGGGCATGGTACCAGTCAGACCCTGTCAAAATTGGAACAATGATTATTTGTCAGTGTCATTCCTAACGAGTCAAATCCATGTATTTTGAGAGGTCGTTTGTTCGTTTAAAATATTACTGACAGATATTCATGACATTTGTCTTCTCTCTCCTTACATACACTCTGGTCAGACCGGGCCTTTTTGCTTCAAGAGCCCATTTGCTTGTAATTAGTGCAATGCTGCAACGTATGACGCCAGGTACAAACATCAGATCAGGCAGATGATCCTTGTGGAAGAAGGCATAATTAAACGCAAAGTAGTCCCGCCAAAACTCATCCGACATGAGTTTGAAGGGACAAATCATGTTGTCCCGTCCAGTGCAATTGTCGTTTAAAATCTTCGCTCACTGCAGCAAAGGGCTTGTTAAACAGACAACCTCGTGCTTCAATAGATCCACAAATGACAAATTAGATTCGGTGACTACACCATCGATCTCAACTTTGTGAGCGGACATGCATATACGGTAATTCTGAATGAAAGGCTTGTCACCAGTAACGTCATCTGCTAGTACTAGACAGAATATCACAATTCTTAATTTTTCAGGGCAAACTTTCGAGTAACAGCTGACAATGTCTGACTCAGTTCTTTCGAAATCTTTAGAATACTTAACGGATTGACTTTAAACGGGAAGTCGGAGTCTTTAATGACGATTCTTGTTAGACATCCATTCAAGCATCATCTAGGTCTTTTCAGAAGAGTTTATTTAAGCAGTGAAAAAGCCAAGTGAAAACCAAAAAAATACGAAGGAAAAAACCGAATCCTTAAGCAGTAATGTGGTCATCTATCTTCACTCGATGTATAACTGGATGAAACCGAATTTCTTAGAAACTTAAAAAAATCCTGCCTTTCTAAACCGAAGCCTCAATTCAACTCCAAAATTGTCCAAGTCCCATAAAACGTATCTTCAATATTTCTTTTTTAGAAGATGCCAGATCTTGAAGTTTCATAACATTCTAAGACATTTAGCACCAAAAATACGAATTCGATTTTTGAATATTCAAAGGGTCTGTTTGTGTTTATTCACGGATGAAATTTGTTGTACTTTGACCGTTTTGCGCGAGCCCTTAATCACAGAGAACAGACATATAAGCTAGAACAAACTTTCCTGAAAAATCTGTGTAAACATTCAAATGAAAATACATTGAAAATCACCATCGCATACAGGTTCGTATACATATGAATCACCATTGTATGCAAGTTTCCACGCAATACTCGTATAGCATTTGCTGGTCGATCATACCCGGTCAAACCATTTGGAATTTGATTCGGAATCCTGAATGAAGTCAGTATGGATTCCAAATCAAATGCAACAACCGATTCTGAAATCGATTGAGTCGGAATCCGTTGTTGCATTTGATTTGGAATCCATAATGACTCCATTCAGAAATCCGAACCGGTTCCGGAATGAGTTTATCTGGGTAGCGCCGGTTACTGTCAAATTGTTACTTGCTGGTGGCATTTCAAAACGACAGTTTTATTTCTTACACACATTGAAAACATTACTTGTATGTCAGTTATCAGTTCCTTAATCATGACCGACTAAGCTCCAATTTTGCAGACTTTTTTGGAGGTTCTACTTCTTAGGTGTGTCCGGTTATTATATTCGTTGGTGACTTTCCCATACATGGCACCATATTGTACAATGATGCTCATTCCGTCGCCTTCAAATGCCTGGCGCCAACTAATTTCATGAATATACAGGCCAAGATTTGCGACTGGAATTTACATGAAATGAACGACAGTCAAACACGCAACGGGCAATTCAGTCAAATTTTTTGGAATCGGTTTTTTCGGTATTTTTACACGTTTACAACCATTTGTAATAAAAATAACGGTTGCTGAAGAAACAAATATTCAAATAAATTCTTCGTATTGTTGTATAATATAGGCGACTTGAAATCCCTAATAAATCGTCCCGGAACAATTCTCCGTCCGTCGCCTTCAAATGCTTAGTGTCAACCGGTTTCAGTGAGACTATTGAAAAATGCTCCATCCGTCACCTTCAAACACCTGACTTCGAATGATGTTGCAGACATATCAGCAGTGAGTTTTTAGTTGAAATTTCAAAAAACTAACTTCACCTATTTGTGTCCCTTATTGTTAGTTTTGTCCAATATAGGCTTGGAAATAAAGGTTTTCCGCGTAGCTTTTGAAAGATTTTCTGAAAATTAGTTTCCAAACTTTTTTTATACAAATCGTTCCTATTCATACGCACAAATTTTTTATAAGGCAGGCCCGTAGCGCGGTGTTGGCCAGGCTGGCCTCCGCCAGGGATGTCAGTCTTACGAAAGCACTGAAATCTTGATCTGCTTAATTCAGGAAAAGCTTCCATATACACAAACAATTGTTTGAAGATCGAACTGACAAAGAAAGCCAAAGTAAACACCAATGGACGCAAAACTGCGACTACGCCAAGGACGTCAGAAGACCACGCTACGGCCCTACATATGAAATCTTCTAAAATATACTGAAAATTTCCGACATTTCATTAAATTATCTAACATCTTCCGGACTTTTCTCGAAACTTCTGGAATATTTTGGTCTCTTCAAAACTTTTTTGATATCAATAAAATCTTTTGGAATACTCTAAAATCTTCTGATATTTGGTTAGGCATTTGGGCCCGTACTCAAGGGCCCGGGATTTTGAAGAAAAATTTCTGAGAGTTATGGTGGAATCACAGAAAAACAGACGTTACAGCTTGAAGAAAATTCTACGGTTTACTAGCGACATCTGTTGCACATTGCACAAAAAGTTATTCTGGCAACCATGACAAATAAATCTTGCTCGATCAAAGCTCTGGCATCAATGCTCACACCGATTGGTAACTGCAAGAAGATAAATGAAAGGCGGAAGTATTTTTGCAGTTGTCAAATTTTAATAACGAAATAGAAAAATCTTGCGTGCAATAATGATAGCAATTGGCGAATTCAAGGAAAATCAAAACCGCATTTTTATAACTCATCGCTAACATTTTGAGAAACCAAGCAACGCTAAAATTACTATTTTCATGTGAAGATATCAATTTTTGTTGTAATTCCTTACTCGAATTAAGGTAGAAACTTTATTTCATCTTTCAGGCTGACCTATTTCAATAGGAATGCTTTCCAAATTTCCGAAACATTTTGTTTGTTTTGGTTTACGTTCGATTGC
>NW_026684122.1:0-7000 GCF_030247195.1 Topomyia yanbarensis | reverse complement strand
TGAAATAGATAAGGACGATATGAAACGTGGACAAGTACGAAATTCCGCTGCTTGTCATTTGAGTTTAGTTCTCGAGCCACTATCCGATATAGATGCGGATCCATCAGACTTAAACTAATTTATGCCCATATGCTTGAGTAATCCGTGCAAATCACGGGTCGGCGGCCTCCTCACCCGGGAGACCCTCGGTGGCTCTGCGCCGCTTCGGATCCTTGGCATTGGTTATGCGCAAAGCCACATTACACTAGTTTCGCCACAAAAACTAGAGCTTGGCAAGCAGGTTTGGCTGGATAGTATGCTCTACATTATATGATTCAAAAGAACAGCTCATGATAAAAAGAAGGATATAAACAAATAATTGAGACGCAAGCAAAGCTAATAATAACCGAGAATCCCCGAAAGCTCTGCTGGATACGGTACGACTTCTTCCCCCCACTGTTAAACATTCAGTTTTTTGGCCTTCGGCCTAGTGCCCATTCGACATAATGTATATTCGACTTGCTACCCATTCGACCTAATGTCCATTCGGCCGAATAACCTTCGGCTTAGCGACCTTCGGCCTAATAACCGGACATCGTCACAAATAATACTACAAAAGCTTTGCCTTTCGATGAGTTCTTTGAACTGTTTTCGGCCATTACTGGTTTTCTCCGAAGTTTTCCTTCTATTTGAATTTTGACACTTAGCTTATACGTCCTTATCATAAGTTTGTCGAGATATATGATCTAAAACGTACAGTCAGCACTTTCCCCAAAAAACTTAGGCTGTTTTGGAGCAACGTGTGCTCTACCATCATCACCAACGGGTTGGACTTGCACTCAGAGTCAAGTTTGTACGGATCAGTCGCATTTATACCGACCACTCCGACTAGGTTTCACCTGTTTCATGCCTGCAGCTAGGATGAATTTGATACAGAACTCCTATTCTATCCTACTCTGATACAGAACTCCTCTCCTTTATTTCCCAGTTATGTCAGCGGTGGACATGAGCAATCTTAGTGAAAATCGGGTTGCCAACCTCGGTGGGATCTTTGATTGGATACTGATAGAAGAGGTAGAAACCGAAAGGTCTCTATTTTTCATATTAGGATCGGCTCGAAATAGCGTCAGTCACGAGACATACAGCTAAAAGTGAAATGTGGTTTCTTGCCGGCTACATCCAAAAAGGCAGGCCCCTCCACGAAGCTCGGTATCGTAATCCTGGTAAGGCGGCAAGTCGAATCTTAAACCAACAACTACGAAAATGTAAACGTAGGATGGAACAATCGTCTGAGAATGTCAGAGCTCTGCAGAACTCTCCTAATTGCTCGAGAACTGATGAAAAGAGTGAAAATTGCAGCCGATTAGGAAGTTCGATGGAGCGGAACAGGCGACAAGAATTTCACCCAGTAAACTCAATTACGAGTACCTAGTTCAACAACCAAATATACTACGGTTAGTGGCAGCGAGCAAGCAGATCATGCAATGGGCTTTATAATGCTCGATACGCAGCAGTTTCGAGTCATCAAATGGAGGCAGGTGAGTTATCGTATCTGCGTGTTAAGGGTAAAGGACAAATTTTTCAACTATAGCGGGATCAACGTCTATGAGGCAACGAATTGCAAGCCCGATGATGCGAAAAATGAGTTTTATGTGCCTCTATACAAAATCTGCCGGGAATGTCTAACATAACCAAGTAACCAATAAGCATATAAAGCAGTCTTAAAGAACCGCTAAGCCATATATCCTGATATAATGCCATTATTATGTCAGAAAAGGCGAAATATATTACTGTGCAGAAATTGACAGCTCGTTTGTGCAGTACTAATACTATTATATAGCACCACTGTACAAATGCCATGCTTTTAGAAAGCTTGAATTGACTGACGTTTTCCGAAACATGGTTTTGCAACGATTTTTGCCTTTCTTCTATAGAAAGGCTATGCAATCACTCTGAAAAGCGACTTTTTAACCGAGGCCTGGGCTAAGTCTCTTATACCATTCGACTCAGTCCGTCGAGTTAGGCCAATGTCTGTGCGTGTGTGTATGTATGTGTGTGTGTGTGTGCGTGAGTATGTATGTATGTGACCAAAAATAAGCACATCGGTTACTTAGGAATGGCAGACCCGATTTTTTCAAACTTAGTCTCAAATAAAAGTTACAACGTTCTCATAGGCTGCTATTGAATTTCATTTAATTCTGACTTCCGGTTCCGGAAATACAGGTTGAAGAGTGGGGTCACGCATGAAATTCCCATATAAATCCAAAAGATACAAAACTTCATAAAATGTGTTCGTAATTTTTTGAATTTATAGTTTCAGCTCACAGATGCCCAATCAAACCCACGTTGACCGCATTGGACAACTTCGGCGGAACCGGAAACTTCGGGAAAGTGGCTATGTTCCTGAGTCGAATTCACATCTGCTTCTCAGAAATGTCTGACTCGATTTTCGCAAAATCAGTCTCAAATGAAAGCTAGAATATTCCTATTGAATGCTATTATATTTCCTTTGAATCGGAGCTCTGGTTCCTGTGTTACGGGTTGAAGTATGCGGCCACATGCGAAATTTCCATATAAACCGGTAATCAATATATGTATAATTGAAGCAAAAATAATTAAAATGAGTTACAAATTGCTTGAAATTGTTGGCCGACACTCTTATACCATTCGACTCACTTCGTTGAGTTCAGAAAACGTGTGTATCCGTATGTGTCCAACAATTGCGCATCGGTTACTCGGAGAGGACCAAACCGATTTTTTTTAAAACAAGTCTCAAGTGGAAGGTATAATATGGAGTTTGGTGTAGTATCGCCCCTCACTTACCCTAACACCTCCACTTTTCATCAAACCCACCCCCTCCTCCCTTGACCACCCTCGCACCCGCAATAGGGCATTGCAAAAAACACTAATTTTTGAAATCTGAAATCGCCTCCTATTGTGACAAATAGCAAAGTAAACTCAGTTGCCAAATTTCATATCATTTGGACAATTTTAGACCTCAGCTCACTTTGCTTGAAGTTTTTGACATTGGTTTCATGGGAAAATACAGTGTGTCCCGCATTTATACGTTCACCCTAATTTCTCAGAATAACTTTTTTTTATTCAAACAAACTGCGCCAATTTTTTAGCATTTGTTTTGAAGCTTAATCATCGATGTTTCTAGAAATTTAGAAGTCCTGGAGCGATTTGTTAGTTTGTTACGGTAGTTTTAGTGAAAATTAACCCACCCCGAAGAAAATTTCCTAGTTCCTCCTAAATAAACTTCCCTAGTCGGTCTGGTTTGAAATGATTTTGAGTTTGAAAACTACTTTAAATTTGAAACTAATTTAAAATTTGTTAACAAGTTGAAACTTTTTGGCGGGGTCCAGACGCCCCGAACTCTCCTCCTGGATTCGCTGCTGGGTTCAAGTGTTTCAGCTAGGACACAAAGCTTCTGAAGTTCGTGGCTGTCGATCCAGTCGTACTGAATATGTAATGGACATTTCCACCATTATGTTGAACATAACCAGCCATGGAATCGTACACGAAAAAAACCAGTCATAAATTCATGAACAAAAGGTCACAATTTCGTGAACTGAACATTTTGCGAAAACCATGACCAAGTTCCTGAAATTATGAATAATTTGAATTCAGGAAACTATTTGTGTTTTCAAAAAACTAGTTCGCCGCGAATATATACATGGCGTTACTTTAGAATGTTTGGTTAGAGTCCTGTTGTTGTTCCCTGGACATGTTTAGTTTTTGTTATGATTCTAGTTCATGATTTGGGAGTATACAGCCGATAGTCAAATGATGTTCATGATTACAAGATCTTATTCGCGATTCTTGTTATTGTGCTATAGTATGATTCATGATTTCAGGATCTTAGTCGCGATTTTTGTAATTTCTATTCACGTTATCGTGATATTTAAGTTATGAGTAGAGTGATTCATGTTCATGATTTCAGGATTTAAGTCAGATATCAGCAGTTTTACCATGGTATTTGTGAATTCTCTTCGCCTAATTGTGATCTATTACTTTTTGGTTACTATTGGTTTTTCAATTCGGAATAACGTGCGTGAACTGGATCATTAAAATTTGACTGATTCGCGATATCTTGTTCCGTGACTTATATCACGGACACTATTTGGGATTCTCAGCACAGTTTTCGTTTTCTATCCAAACATCACCATTAACCTTATCAAACGAATAACGATGTTCGAGGTCCTAATAGTTTTTTATATCTAATGCTCGTGTCTATTACTGTGGTCGCTAGCAGCTGGACATTTCATAAAACAGTGCATGGAATAAAAATGATACTACGAATAATTCTCCAAATTTTGTGAAAAAGTTCACTGGAAAATTTAATTATCACATTGCATGAAACTGTAAATGATTGACGATATTTTCTAAATATCACCAGCACGCAAAATAGATTGTAAATTATGTACTAGGCATCATGAACCAGTTCACGAATACATGAATAATATTTAATGATTTCGCGGACTATTTCACAAAAATGAGGGTTAGTTCTGACTTATACTAGATGTCATGAACCAGTGCATGAGTACAATTTTGAATTTCACGAAATAGTTCACGAAAACATATCCAGAATATTTTTGATTGTGAACTAAGGCTCCTATATCTATGAAAATCATCATGAGTCAACCTGTGGTTTTATGAATAATGTTCATAAAGTTGTGAACTAGTTCGCGTACTGAAAATCGCCTTAGAAATTACTTAGCGGAAACCGTGACTGAAGTTCACAAAACAAAACAAATAGTTCCACAAAAATTAGCGTTATGCGGGCGTTACTGAAGGGAAATTGAGCATAATTATAAAACACATAATTTTGTTAATGGTACAGTTTTCATAACGTAAAAACGTAATTGTTCCAGGATTCATGGCACTTTATTCACGATTTTGGGAACATTTTTTTCCGTTTAGTTTGGATTAATGAGAAAGGTACAATTGCACCGCTAGGTGAATTAAAACAGGTTTTTATGTTTCCTTTTCGGTATGATGTACAAAAAGGAAAAAATACTGTTGGGAAAAGTAATTGACTCCCTTCTAATTGATTGTAATTGATATCCTTATCCGGATTTCGTTCTCACACGATAGGAATAATATTTTATGAAAATTAACTTTAGTAGGTCTCGAACAGAGATACCTTACCTCGTCCCTCACGGCAAGTGCGCATGTTTTGTTGTCTATGGCATATGTTCAAATGAAATGACATATGTCGAATATAATCTTCAAGAGAAGTTGCATAACGAATAAACACATAGCATTATATCGGCTTTATATTTGCTATATGGGGGCACTTAATGCACATGTAAGGCATACATGCTTTAAAGATCCTTGAAGCATGTACACCTTATATCAGCTTTATATATGTATACAGAGCATGCGATAATGCTATATTTCGGCTGTGGATGTATGCATTAATGATGCTAATATTGAGCTTTATTGCATTGTTAATGCTACAGTGGAGTTTCAATGCAACATTTGTGCAAGTGGATAGCCAATATTGTACAGTGGCTTAATGCTTATGGTTACTTGGGTATGACGTAAAACTTATCATCGATGACGCAAACGGTCTGAAGAGAAGTATTTTTTCATCTAGTTAGGGATCATCCATAAATGACGTAGCATTATATGGGGGAGGGGGGAGTTTTGTATTTTGTGATGATGTGTGACGACAGGGAGGTAGGGGATCATGTCATGCTACGTAGCTTTTTAAAGAAGAATAGGGGTTGACCTGATGTCACGACAAGCTTACCCGTTTCATTAAACTAACATCGTTTTTTATTTTTGTTATTTTTTCCGGGGACAAGGGGGGGGGATAGTTACTGTCAAGCTACGTAATTACCAGGGGGGTATTTAGAGTTTTGTGACGAAATGCTACGATGGGGGAGGGGGTCGTCATTTATGGATGATCCCTTAATGGAAATGAGAACCTACACTAAAACATTAACGACAACGACCAAAAGTCAATTAAACTCGCCGCAACCAAAGCTATATCTACCTGGATGGAATATCCGAAAGACCACCAGTAGACCCTACGGCAGTGCTAAAGGGGGAATATATCGAAATAATGAACAAGTTGAACAGCGGGAAAAAAATCCGCGATAGAAACCCTGCTGGCTGAATTCGAACCAAGCATCCGTACAGCGATTCCGGCGTTTGCGCTTTACCCTATGCTACAGTTTTGCTGGCAATCCCAGCCATCCTTTCGCTCAAAAGTCATCGAGCTATATCTTCCCTGTTTTCACATACTGAGTACAAAGAATACTAGTAGTATTTATTCGGTACACTTGCACTTGGAAAACGTGTTTCCGAATCGTCGATGTGTTGATGGTCGGTTGATATTTCTCCAATGTCATTGATGTCAGGACCAAATGTCCACAATGACCATTAACTGATGGTGTGTGATATTTTCCAGTGTAACCGATTACAGTCGTGTGCTATACGCTTGAACGTTCGGCGACTATCAGAAGATAACCTGACCGCAGTGTGCCAACAGGTTCATGCGGCGATCAGTACAACAGCTACAGAAGTGTAAGGGGGTACCGCACGTGAAGATCTGTGGGATAACTGGTTCGACATTGAGTGACAAAGAGTGACAGATTAGAATAAACAAGTTAGAAGCCGTATGTTTGCAGCGGCTAAACTTCAGAACAAGGATCGACTAGTCGAGGAAAAAAATCATCAGTGTACGAAACGTGGGTTCGATGAAAAAGTACTCGCGGACGCACAGGGAATTTTTGTCTCGCCCTTCTTGCAAAGCAACAATTACATGCGGAAGGAAAGAGCCCCAGCGCTGGCCATAATTATTGACCGGGATGGGAATTCGCTGACAAATCGTACAGAAGAAGCATTTTGAGTTAATATAGAATAGACTAACAAGCGGTGTAGGCACAATAATATAAGGATTGAGGATGACTGACAAGCTGTGATGCTATGACGATGTGCAAACGACCAGCCAAGAGCTGAAGAACGATAAGGCCGTTAGAGAGGACAAAATTCTAGTCGATCTTCT
>NW_026684121.1:0-7000 GCF_030247195.1 Topomyia yanbarensis | reverse complement strand
GCTTGTCTATCAGTACGTACTTCGGTAGCCGAAATGAATTTAAAGGGCTTATAGTTCTGGAATCGCCTGGTTCTGAAACTGAGTGTAATTGTTTTATCTCGAGTGTCTTGACCTGTGGGGGATTTCGTGTTTTGAAGACCTACCTAATGTTTACAAGAAAATATGAGCGTAGATTGTAAAGAGAAAATTGAAACGGAAATACACTCAACTGATGCCGATGAATGGTACACACTGATTCAGGCTCTTCTACTGATTAAGAAACGGCTGCTGGTTTCCGCCAGGAATAGACGGCGTCCCAGTAGCACTATAGTTCCTATATTCTCAGCTAGACGGAGGTACTCTCAGTAGCGCTAACCGCACTGAGTATTTCTCATTCTTCTTTTAAATTCTTGTCATGTACTGATTATTTCAACTGCTCTGTCTATGAAAGTACCATCTCTATCACTTGAAATACATGTGTTTTGACAGTTCGCAATTTTGAGATCACTCTCACTTTGAATGTGCGGAGTCCAGGTTAGTGGAAAGTGCGCAATATTGGTGTACATTTTTTGTGCTAATGGTATGTGTTCCTCTGAGTATTTGTGACTGTTGGATCAGGGAATACAGTCGTTTGGCATAAAAGCCATTTGGCATTAAGTCAATTGACAAAATGATCATTTGGCATAACTGGTGTTTGGCATAATAGTCATTTGGCATAAGGATCTTTTGGGATAAGCACAGGAAGGAAAGCAGCGTAGCTACATTAGGCGGTGGCAAATTTTTATTCAATTTATAGCGTTGGAAGCGACGATGCATCGAAAGCAAATTTGTAAACCACTCGCTTGGCCGGACTACTCAAACATAGGGCCTGTAGCTAGTTTAAGTACGGGCAGTACGGTTGAAAAGCGATGTTCCATAGCCATATTAGGCGGCGGCTAGTGCTTTTTGCCTTTCTCATATAAAGAAAGGCTATGCAATCACTGTAAAAATCGACTTTTTAACGGAGGGCCGAGTGTCATACACCATTCGATTCAGTTCGTCGAGATCGGCAAATGTCTGTGTGTGTATGTATGTGTGTGGGTGTGTATGTGTGTATGTGTATGTGTGTGTGTGTATGTGTGTGTGTATGTGTGTGTATGTGTGTGTGTCATTTAAACTCACACAATTTTCTCAGAGATGGCTGAACCGATTTTCGCAAACTTAGTTTCATATGAAAGGTATAACGCTCCCATAAGCTGCTATTGAATTTTTAGTTGATCCGACTTCCGGTTCTGGAGTTACGGGTTGAAGAGTGCGGTAACCCAGCAAATTCCCATACAAACTGGTACCACCATGATGTTCAAATGATGTAAAACATATTAAAATTGATGTAACATTACTCTAGTTTGCGGGTCTGGATCACTAATGATCAATCAAAGCAGCTTTGACCACATTGGCCACCTATGACAGTTCATGACGCCCCCGGGGAACCCGCCAAGTTCCTAAGCTAATATCACACCCATTCCCCAACGAATTCTCTACCGATTTTTACAAACTTGATTTCAAATGAAAGATACAGTAATACCATTGACTGCTGCTGAATTTCATTCTGTTCTGACTCTTGCTTCCGGAGTTACAGGGGTGTTAGTAAGGATACACTGGAATTTCCCATATAAATCGGTACAATCGTAATACCTCAGAGGCTAAAAACTATTGAAATGGTCACCAAATTACTTCTAATCGCAGATCTAAATCACTGATTGCCAATCAAACATTCTTTGAATATATTGTCCACTATCGACGATTCCGGAAGTCCGGAATTCCGGGCATATTCCACAAATAAAGTCACATTGGTTCTTCGGTGATGACTGAACCGATTTTCTCAAACCAAGTCTCAAATGGAAGGCAAAATATGCAGCTGAGTATTGCATCAGAGGCCCTCCGCCCCCCCCCCCCCCCCGCCTTGCCCTTACATCTCCCTCCTTCATCACTACCGTCCCCTTGGACCACCCTCACGCCCGCATTTCCTTCATCCACCCCGTATACCAAAATAAGATGAAGGATTTCTGACGCATCCTCCACTCCCACTCTACTAACCCCCCATTCCCTCCACTTTTAAACCCATTCCACCAACATTTCAAAATATAATCACATGAAGATAACATTGAACTCATGCTGATTAAGCTAATTAAATACTATTCTTTTGCCTTTCTCATATAGAAAGGTTACGCAATTGCTCCAAAAACCGACTTTCTAACCGAGGCCCGGAGGGCCGAGTCTCATATAACATTCGACTCAGTTCGCCGAGATCGCAAAATATCTGTGTGTATGTATGTGTGTATGTGTGTATGTATGTATGTATGTATGTATGTATGTGTGTGTATGTGTGTGTGTATGTGACCAAAAATGTCACTCATTTTTCTCAGAGATGGCTGAACCGATTTTGACAAACTTAGTCTCAAATGAAAGGTGCAACGTTCCCATAGGCTGCTATTGAATTTCTAATGGATCCGACTTCCGGTTCCGGAATTACAGGGTGATAAGTACGAACACGCAGAAAATGTCGATTTTAATAAATTCTGCAATGAATGTATAAAGGTGAAATTTTTTCCAAAATATGACCACAACTGCTTAGATTTGTAGTATTAGGTCACTAACATCCATTCAAAGTCTATTTGGCCACATTGGCCACCATCCTCAGTTCCGGAAGCCCCGGCGGAAGTATCTAAATTCAGAATAACATTCACATCGGTTTCTCGGAGATGGCTAGACCAATTCGACTAAACTTGGCCTCAAATGAAATGTATTGTATTGCGTCCCCGTAAATGGCTATTTAATTTCATCCCGATCCGACTTCCGGTTCCGGAGTTACAGGCCTGGGCGTGCGATCACATAGCAAATTGTGATTCAAACCGATACTCCGATGAAAGCAAAAAAGGTAAAAATTTCGCTAAAATGTCTCTCAAACAACTTAAATTTGCTGTTCTCGGTCACCGACGGCCAACCAAACTTTCGTTGACTACATTGACCACCATAGATGGTTCCGGAAGTGCCCGGGAAAAGCGGCCACCTTTCAAAATTTACGAACTCACATCAGTTTCCCGGAAATGGTTTGGCCGATTTTCACAAACTTAGTCCCAAATGATAGCTATAATATCCCCACAGATGTCTATAAAATTTCGTACGGATCGCTTATATGGGTCCGGAAATATAGACTAAATCGTCCGGTCACATATGAAATTCCCATATAAGCCGGAACTCAATTTTTTTTCAAAGGGGGGACCCCATGAAATTTCAGAAATCGAATTCGTATTTTTGATGCCAAACATCTTAAAAATGCATGAAACGTCGAGATTTTATGTTATCTCGAAAATTTTTTTTTTATAAAAATCGACTTTTTGGGACTTAGCCGATTTCGCACCTTTTTTTCAGTTCAATATTACCATGGCTGTTTTTTCTTTGTCAAAATTTTAGAACTCGAATAATGATTTATTTTCCTGTATATAGTTGTCATGTGATGTATAATAATAAAATGTAATATATGCATTTAAAAGTTTTTAATGAATATAAACAACGCACACATTCTCGTGATTCATGATTGAGAAAGGCACAATTGCACCGCTAGGTGGATTAAAATAGGTTTTTAATTTATTTATACACTCAGAAAAAAGATTTGTTGGTTCAATAAAAATATGGATTAAATTCAATAAATAAAATTATTGGTCGGGAAACAAAAAAATTATTTATTGAATCCAATAAAATTTATTTATTGTTTCAGTAAAAAAATAGTGTTCCATCTTTTAATAAAAAAATTATTGAAATTAATACAAAATTATTGAAATTAAAACTATTTTTATTGAAAGCAAAAAAATTATTGTTGCTCTAATAAAAAAAAGGTTTTGAGAGCAATAAGTTTGTTGTTTAAAGTAATAAACAATAAATGATTGAATTCAATAGCACATATTTTTGGTTTAAATATGCTTAATTTTTCTGCGTGTAGTGTCAGAAGAGGCGGTACTTCGCAAGCAAACCTGTAATCACAACATGATTTTCTTTTAATTTTGGAATTAATTTTCCTTCTAATGTATTCGTTTCAGTGCGGTGTTTATGCCAGGTAACCATCATGCCAAATGGCCTTTATGCCAAATGACTTTTATGCCAAACGGCCATTATGTCAAATGACTTTGTGCCAAATGACTTTCATGCCTAATGACCTTATACCAAACGACCTTATGCCAAATGACTATATCAAATGGGATACAATCCATTCAGCACGTTAACATACAAACGAGTAAAACCTTCGTGGTCATCCTAGCACACCAAAGCCCGTGGTCTCGCAAACATGAAAACACCTCTATGATTTAGTGAATGTTTTAGCGCGATAATGGATCAATCACGTCTGAAAATCTCTACTCTTCGGTCTTAGCAGCCTAGGCCTGCCTTCAGGTGGACAAAAAAATGACGCCCATGTTCACTAGACAACATGCTCCATGGCGACATGACCGGGAACTAGTAATATAGGAAAACCTACTCTCTTCTAGCATCTGAACCACCCAAGTAACCATAAGCATTTAGCCATTGCACTATATTGGCTATACATTTGCACTAATGTTGCATTGAAACTCTATTACAGCATTAACAATGCAATAAAGTTCTATATTAGCATCAATAATGCATAACTGCACAGTCGACATATAGCATTATCGCTTGCTCTTTATGCGTATATAAAGCTGATATAACGCGTACATGCTTCAAGGATCTTTAAAGCATGTAAGCTTTACAAGTGCATTTAGTGCCATTATAGAGCAAATAAAAAGCCGATGTAATGCTATTGTAATGCTGTGGGTTTATTTGTTATGCAACTCTTCTTGAAGATTATATTCGGTATATTTCATTTCAATCGAACATATTCAATATAGTCCAGGGAGCAAACGCGGCGCACTTACCGTGGAGGACGAGGTAAGGTACCTCAGCTCGAGACTTACTAAAGGTAATTTTCGTAAAACATTCGTACCATGTGAGAACGAAAACTCATTAAAAATATTCATTACAATGCATTAGAAGAGAGAGTGTAATAAAAAGAATTGAATTGGATTTAATTAAGAACAGCATTAAAAGACTGTATAGTGTATTGAACGTGACAACTTTGGAGTGTTACAATTTGCATCTAAAATTAGCAGTGGAATTTCAAGGTGATTTTAAATTAATTCTTGACCAAAGTGAAAGTAGCAGAACATAGTGAAAGTGAAAGGAAAGGAAAGTTGCTTACCAAAAAAAAATTCTTGTGCCAAAAAAATTCTTAAAAGGAAATATTCTCTTGGCCGCCCGCCAAAACCTGCTGTACAGGTTTTGGAGGACTTCGTGGTTAATCGCTCTTCCCAGAATTTTACCAATGATCAATTGGAATTATTAAACCGGGGACTAAATTACGTAATAACACCTAAACAAAACTTCGAATATATGATTATTGACCTGGAAACAGGTATAAAGAATTCCAACCTCCTTTTTGAAAAAATTAATGACGCCAGAACAGTAGTAGCTGGCATCATTAAAGAAAATGTTTCGGAAACCCAGGAAGATACAAAAGAATTAACAATCACCAAAGAATTGAGGGAAAAGCCGGTTTACTTCATCAAGGCTGACAAGGGAAATAAAGTAGTAGTCATGGATAAGCATCAATATGATACTGACATGCAACATAAAATAAACTCTAGTCCATATAGAATTCAAAGAATAAATCCTCTCCCTGACATGATCAAACGTGTCGATAAAACTCTTAAAGAATGCAAACCCGTCCTAGGGGATAGCCTGTCACGTCTCAAAGTTTCAAATCCTGCCTTACCTAGAATTAAGGGACTACCTAAAATCCACAAACCTGGGAATGAAATGAGGGAAATTATTTCAGCTGTAAATGCCCCTACCCAAAAAATTGCAAAATGGTTGGTTAACGAATTCCAAACAATGCCTAAACAATTCCATAGTTGCTCGATTAAGAGCACACAAGATTTCGCAATCAAACTTCAGAAGTCAGGTGAAATCAAAGATGACGAAATAATGGTCTCTTTTGACGCAACCGCCCTATTCCCAAGTGTCCCTGTAAAGGATTCAATTAACCTCTTAGAGGATTGGTTACTACAACAGAATAACAATAGTCTATCGAAAAGCAAAGTGAGATCTTATCTTAAACTTACTCGCCTTTGCATGGAAGAAAATTATTTCACATTCCGAGGTGTCTTCTATAAACAAACTAAGGGTGCCCCAATGGGTAACCCACTCTGTCCTTTTCTTTGTGAGCTTTTCATGGCAAACCTAGAAGAATGTTTAAAGATGAAAAATTTGTTGCCAGAACGCTGGTGGAGATATGTTGATGACATTTTTTGCATTATCAAACGGAGAAATTTAACAAATATATTGGAAGCTATTAACAACATTCATAATAATATCAAGTTTACACATGAAGAAGAAAAAGATAACAAATTACCATTTTTGGATATCCTTGTAGTAAGAGAAGGAAAATCCTTGACTTTTGAAAATTATAGAAAACCTACCAATACAGATAGAGTTATACCAAATACTTCAAACCATTCTTATCAGCATAAAATGACAGCATTCCATCACATGGTTCATAGAACGCTTAGTTTACCACTAAGCGAAGAAGCAAAATTTAAAGAAACAGAGTTTATTTTCAGAATTGGTAGGCTCCAGAGCAAACTATCCAATCAATAATCAATAAAAAAAGTAAAAAATTCAAAAAACAATCCCTCACAACATTAACCCCATTAACCGAGAATTTAAAAAGGATAGCAGTAGACTTCAACAAAAATACGGCTTATCCACTTAGACATATATTAAAAAAGTTTGGTATGGATCTTGTTTTTAGTAGTAGAAAGTACCACCTTAAATCGATTTTAGGATCCACTAAAGATCCAATTGAAACTCTGGGAAAATCTGGGGTATACAAAATTTCTTGTTCTCATTGTGATAAAATTTATATTGGACAAACTAAGAGAACACTAGATATTCGGTTTAAAGAGCACATCGC
>NW_026684120.1:0-7000 GCF_030247195.1 Topomyia yanbarensis | reverse complement strand
ACGGCATTTAAACGGAAATAAACTGAATAAAATGTATAATCTGAAAAAAATTAATGAAATGAATGGATTGAATAGAATAAGTTAAACAAATAGGATTATTAAAATATATGAAATAAATAAAATAAATCAAATAAATAAAACAAATTAAAATAATAATGTAAATAATATAAATAATAAAAATAATGTAAATAAATCAAAATAAATAATATGGATAAAATAATAGAACCAATAAATTGAATAAAATAACAAAATGAATTAATTGATTTAAATGAATATTTTAGCGATATTGAAAAAGATATGAAATTAAATAAAAATTATTTGTGTCAAAGCAATAATTTGGATGAAATGAATAGAGAAGGAAGGACTGATCCGAATAAAAAAGTAATAAAATGAGTATAATTAATAAAATGAAAAATTAAACGAAATTAGAAGATTTTTTTTCCAAAGGTTTACTTGACACGGCTCAATGCGTTAGTACAACTGAGCCGTGGATCTTTTAAGTTTTTACAACAACTAAAAATAAATAAATACACCCAACTAGAGACTTGGAGATCGCAGGGATAAGTGATCAGCATTATTTGCTTATAGATAACGCCATCCTTCCGTGGTTTGAATTCAATAGTCATGTACAAAGGTATTGTTTAGTCACTCGCATCCTCACAACACGAACGCCATTGTGAATACCGGTGAACAAATTTGTCCATGTGTGATTCGTAATAGATTCCACTTCTCCGTACTGCGACATAATTTGTTTGATGTAATCTACCTTAGTGCGTGGTGCCAAATCATGGTTACGAACGTCCACCATGTCCTTTTCCATATACACGGGGATCTGGATTCCGGTTTTATTAAATTCGACTTTGTGTTGCATGTTGTTTTTGCAATGAAGTTTTCTACCTGTGATAAGCTTGCGAACGTAATCAAAACACAGTTTTTACACGGTGCAACTGAATATACGTAACATGAGTTTTATTAAAGTCGATCGAAATCGTGTTATCCCGTAGCACGGGCACTTTTGTTTCTTTTGGCAGACTCATTTCACGGTGCAGCCTAGGACAACGATACAATATTGTTTGTGAACTGAATATAGGACAAAGCGATGGCTTGCTTTACTGGTTCACCTATAACGTAGAGATTTTGTTACTTGTAGGGGAGCCCGGGGCTAGTTGGCGGTTGGGGTAAGTTGGCGGAATCCCTTTTTCTCTGTTTGTATTAGACATATAGCGCTGCCTCTTCTTGTGTACCTCAATTTATGCGAAACCCGTTATCCAATGTGTTTTTGTTGCAAAACGATTTGTTTGGTGGAAGTTGTGGGTGATATTGTGTTTTCGAGCATACCAAGTAAATTTTCTAAATTTTAAATACTTTGCGTTATTAAGGGTGATTTTCAATTCCTGAATGATTATATTTTTCGCTTTCAGTATCTGTATAGATATTACTTCTATCCACAAACAAAAATTATTTTTTAAATAGTTTTTAATAAAATATGCGGTTGGGGTAAGTTGGCGGTGCTGCATGTGGGACAAGTTGGCGGTACTATTTACAGTGCAAAAAAAGTCATCAAAAATTTTTATTTCTGGAATTCACTCCAAAGTAAGAAAATCTTTTTCTTGTGTATCTCGCCGATGTAGGAGACATTTATTCTGGCTAATTGCATGAAAAATTTCGAAAATTAGCTTTTGAATAGGGAGTACACTGCCCATAAAAGCATAAGAGTCCCATATGGATTTTTGTCGAAAATGAATTATCTGTTGGATTGTATTCTATATCACCACTGAATCACAATGCAAAAATAAGATTACCAGGTTTGTTTAGAAAATATCGAAAAAATATCAAAACATGTTTGTCCCATCCATAAGGCTCAATGAGAATGTAAATCTTCAACAGCGGTTTTCTCGGCTTGCTGTTTTTCAATATGGGACTCTTATGCTTTTATGGGCAGTACACGTCAAACTCAAAAAGGCGGGGTATTGAAACTGAAATATAATAGCAAATGTCGGTTAATATACAGTTTTCTTGAAAAGACATTCAGCACGTTCCAAAAGGACCCTTGACGTAATTGAATCTCCATTTGATTGGTTAGTTTTTTGGAGTATTCTCACCTACCGGGTCCGGGGTAAGTTGGCGGGTTTTTCGCGTCACATATTTTTGTCTCTTAAAATGGAGACAATGCATCAAACACTTTAAAAAAAATCAGAGATGTTGCCAACAGTCTGCTCTTTCATGCCGAGTATTCTATTTTGCAAGATCTCTCCACATCAAAGCGGTAAAAATTGAAAACTGAAAACACCGCCAACTAGCCCCGGTCTCCCCTACTTGATACACTGATATTAAAAGAGTTAAATTATTAGAATAAATTAAATTGGTTAAAATTATTAATTTTGGATAAAAAAGAAAAACATGAATGACTTAAAGAAATTGGTCAGATTATTAAAATGAAGAAACTGAATAAAATGAATTGGAAAAAGAACAAAGTATATAAAACGAAAACAGTGAATAAAATAAGCCAACTATCAAATGCATGAAATGAATAAACTAATCAGAATGAATCTAAAGAATTAAACGAATAAAATAGATAAAGTGAACCTAAATGAACAAAATGAATAAAATAAATGCTGAATGAAATAGAAGATTAAAATTACATTATATTATTTTTCACCGAAAAGAATTTTCAGGTCCAGTATTTAAACGCTTAGTTAAAAATAGAAAACTGAATCCCATGTGCTTCCAAACCCCAGTCATCTTTATAGTTTGCGAATTATTTTGTTCGGAGTTCTCGTTTCTGAGATATGGATTAATGAGTCCCATGCAAACCAATACCGCGAAAAGAAAATGGCTCAAACTATCAGAATAAGCAATGTGCGTGTAAAAATTTTGGTCAGATCAACTATCTCTTCAATCCATAAACTCTGATTGTAATTCTTGCTCATTTTCCTGTACACTGATAAAACAAAGTACTTATTATTGCGTAGAAAACTACTCATTTTCAATAAAAGTGGAATAACCCATTTAATAGGTAATGTGCTTGTACCCATTAATTAACAGTACAGTTGTAACAAAATGCGAAGAAAATGGGTATGAAAATCGCCCAAGAATAAAAAAAACTGGAAATGGAATTATCGCTAAATTTAAAAGTAAATCATAAAATATCCATTTCATATTATTTCTCTCACATAAAAATGTAGAAATCTCGATAGGATAATATTCTAAAGACACAAAACTAAATAAAACCTGTCAGATTTTTTTTGTTGACTGGATCTTCTAGTGCAGTCAAAATTGCAGTACTGGTGCATATTTGCAGCATTCTCAGTAGTTTAAACTGCCGTTGTTTTCGGAGCATTGTCGAAAAGTTTCGATTCCGCCACGGGTGCCGCTACGAGCCGATAATTTGTCATTTCCGTTCCGATCCATGGTTTATAGGTTAGCTCGCTTGAAATTATTCTTAAAGGATTTTTCAGTCATCATTAGGATCAATATACCCATTGATTCATCGAGTGGTTGTAAAATGGATTTAAAGTACCCATTGTCAGAAACAAAAATGTAACCTTTTTTGACAGCTCGAATAATTTCCTAAAATGGCTAATTAGCGTTCATAAAATGGGCAAAGTTTTTTTACAGTGTAGAATACTCCAATGAAACGTATGCTGAATCATCCGCCATCTCTCTACTAATTGTGACTTCCATTGGAACTTGAACTGAAGCGTTCTCAGGGGAACGCAAATATGGGCAACTAAAACTTTCACTATAAGTTAGATGAAACATTAAACTTGCATCCCCCATCGAGAGTTCAACGTGTCTTTGGGAGATTTTTTCCCGGATCTGGTTTATGAATATTTTTGTATTTTGATCCGTTATTTTTCGTAAATGTTCATACCAATACAATGAATATGCTTCTTCAATAACATCATCCAGAACAGGTATTGTTAGTTTTAAAATGACATATGTTTCATTCAAAATTCAATAGAGATACGAAAAGTTTAAAAATGATACTAGAAATGGCTCTTGTCAAAATTTTCAATTTCAACCACCCGTATTTTCCAGTTGTCATATATTTTTTTGAAATACCCAAGGATTTCCATAATTATAGTGCCTATAAGCACTCACCTGTCTCCCCATAGTGCAACGTTTCGAAGTAATATCTCTTCATCTGCAAGGGAAAGCACGGTTTAATTCGTTACAGTGTGCGACAAAATAAAGTACGCATGTTATGCAAAACTGTTTTTTCTTGTATAACTATACCGGCCACCTAGCTTTATTATATGTTGTAGCAAAATGATACCTGTAATATTTAGAATTTTGAAGAAAATGTGTGTGTGTTATGCCAAATCATTAAGCTTTGTATTTTGGGTATGATTTTTGAGAGACAAAAAAAAGTACACATTCGAAAAACAGTTTCTATGTTGGTGAAATTTATAGTAACTAGTGTTTAGTGTGGCCTCTGTTAGCTTTAATGACAGCCTGCAAACGTCGGAAAATAACGTTGCAAAATGACAAAGGAGATGTCACAAATATTTTTCTACTTTAGGTGGCTTTTCACTCATAAAATGGCGGAATTTTCCGTGAAAAATAGTCATTTTTTAAAATGAGTATAATACCCCCTAAGTTGAAAATTTATCTCGAAAACTCGACGTAGGGGTTAGGTATTTTTTACATAGAATGTGCACATGAAGTTTGAAAGAAATCGGTTAAGTATTTTTTGAATGGCAGGCAACACCGCATATCGTGTTTTATTCCAGAGACGTTCTACAAAAAGCTTCGCCGCCGAGTCGATTGCCGATATTTTTGCATAGAAAAATTCCAGCATGTTATTGAAATGATATACTATAATATACAAAATTTTTGATTAATTTGCTTCACGCAAAGTTCTAAAAAAAAAAAAACAAAACATGTTTTTAACGCTGAAACCCATACCCCCTCCCACCTCTTAACCAAACTCCTTAGTCAACTATTTCCAACATCGTTTTTAAATGTTTGTAGTCGTGCACGACTCAACGTAAGTAAATCGATAGTATAACCCAACTTCGAGAGCACTACATTCACGCGATGGATATAGAAAATATTTTTGCCAATTCAATGTATGGTCAGCACATTGCTTCACTTGACCCACGCCATGTGGGTGGGTGTTTGTTTTCCACTTGTCTCTGTACCATTGGTAAAAGGGGAGTGAGCGGTACACAGTAGAAAAGATCAGTTAAGTAATTGCAATCACACCAAAAGCCCATTTGATCATAATCATTCCTAATTGAAAATTGTTGTTGACGCCGGGCACAAGTGCTGGACTCTTCTCCAAAAATTTAGTTTTTGTTTTCTGTCTCTAAAGTGGCCACTGTCTGTGCGTACGTATCGTCAACCCTCCTGCCGACTTAAGTAGTTAAAACTCTAGCGAAGTGTGCCAGCCGACTGCCGGCTGGGTGTCACTTGAACATTAACTCGCTTGGAGTTAGAAGTCATCAGTAAGCCGTTTTTTTATGGGTGCCGTAGGGTTAATTAACGATTATATGAGGATCATGCCCGTCCAACGGGTCAGAGTTGAGTTTATTTATTCATTTTTAATTAGGTTTGTATGCTCGCGGAAGTATTGGTCACGTCGAGTTATTTTTTATTTGAAATAATTTAAATTACGCGTTCAATTATTGGGTCAAACTAGATTGAAATAACGGGATGTGCAAACCATGTCATATTTTTATTAATCAAATAAGCGTGTTGCTTACCATTTCTAAGAAAGCTACAACTGAATTCACTAATAATATTTGGTTAGTTTAACCGACTGTGCTGTTCAATTTATTAAAACATATTCTTAAAAAAAATGCAAAAAAATACAAAATACCCTACCTGTTTTTCTCTTGGCACTAAGTTCCTGCTGACCTACTTTCTTACGGTCAGTCCCCCAAAAATCACCGTTACCCGTCGTTATTTGGGACGAGACGAGAGAAACATCACCAATCGCTTGAAACCTGCAGCAGCAGCAGCCCACGACAGCCCGGTGATTATTTCAAGTTTCAGCCTTTGTATTTTACTTACCACTTGCTGGTTTGTATCAGGTCCAGGTCTGATTTTCGGTCAGCTGCCCACACGTCTTGATGTTATTCAAATTTTCTACTTTTACGCACCGCAGCTGCAGAATAGAGTTCCGAAGAAAGGAAAGTCTACAAACAAACCGATGCGCAATGCTGCTGCTGCTGCTGTTGTTGCACCGACCGGGAACTGAAAGTAAAATTCGAAAATTCAAACGCTGAGACTTTCAGACGGACGTTGTTGTTTGTCTCGGATTTGTTTTGGGTGGAAAATAAAATGCGCCGTGCAGCACATGATGCCCTCCGATCCTACAGACTCCGACGGCGATCGGTTGTCTGTGTGTGGTTTTGACCTCTTTTCTGGTGATGAATTCATCTGCAGTGCGGTTTGTTGCTTCAGTGCGTCGTCATTTGTTTATCAACGTTAAATGATAGAAGAAGAAAATTTTAGTCAATGTAAAAATTTCAACCAATTTATGGATTGCAACTCCTTTCTTTTAACTGAAAAAAGTAACAGCAGAGCTTTCACCAACCGAAAAGGACATGCCTTACATCATGGTTGTGTGTCGGCATGCAACGAACAGGTGCGTTCTCACAGTCCACTTTTACCGATCCTTTGTACACAATCAAGAGCCGGTCTTATTGCGTGGTTATTTTCTTTTTCGGTGGGTCGCACCACTCACTACCAACCCCACCGTGGGGCAAAGATCGTCAATAACAACAACGATAAGTCCTCTTTGATTTTTACCACGTAACCAGCAGGTAAATAGGTATGTTCGGTAAGGAAGAAATGTTGTTTCAACTTTATCGAAGCAGTGTTGGCAGAACGTATGATATGAACAAATCCTGGGCTGTCGGCAGAGAGTACGTATTTGCAATCAAAGTTTCATTCAATGAAAACTTGCAGTCAATGACGAGTCTTGTTTTATTGTTTTTCTTCATTTCTGCTCCGCTGGGGCAGCCCACAGACTGGTTTTTATTGGTGA
>NW_026684119.1:0-7000 GCF_030247195.1 Topomyia yanbarensis | reverse complement strand
ATTCGTATTCCGGCTCCGGTGACACAACCGATTCAAGTTAGAATGTTTAAAGGGTACCATTTCGATGCGGCTTAGCCGCATAACCGAGGCCTAGGAACCGAAGCGGCGCAAAGCCGCTGAGGGTCCGCCGGGCGAGGTGGCCACCGACCCGCCGTCGGAAGCAAGCGAACCTGTGATCCACTCGTTTGCCCGGCTTACTCAAACATAGGGGCTATCCCTAGTTTAAGTCCGACTGAGCGGTAGCGAAGTCGGACAGCACGCGCAAAAGCGATGTGGCGTAGCTACATTGGGTGGTGGACACAAAATAAAATTGGCAACGCTAGCAAAATGTAAACACAAATGAACACTCCGGATGAACCTATCGTCAATTGACATTTCGACGAGTTTTGATTCGAGCCAATAATATGGGCCCATCAGAATTAGGGTACGGAGTTTATGTTTGTGACGAATGACGATACCTTTTTCGTTTCGGTAACTCGTCACAGCACACGAAAAAACTCTCCCTCATAGCAGACAGTTTCCGTAATTCAATTTTTGATGGCCTCGAGAATATAATCATTGACCTTCATAATATGAGAGATAATCAATATAGAAGCAGCAATATTCGTATATTCGTTGAATGAATAATAAAATGTATCATTCTGTCTTTCATGAATTGTTCTTCAACGTTATAAATTCCATTTATCAACGCTAACTGAAAATATCTCTGGTAGCACTGCCCAGACGGAGTTCTATCAGGCTAATAGCAATAACTTCAGTTCTAGGGACTTTTAGCGCTGAAATGAAATGAAAGGTAATCGTCCCAGTTACTTGTCTTACTTGCTTTTGTGAGTAAATTCTGCGTAAATCAAAAGTTATAGCTGTTTAAAAACGTTGTTGTTTATAAACAACATGGGCATGAAAGGGTTAATATGCGTAATTTACACCTTTATACGAATGAAACTGATTTTAAACAAGAGTGTTTAGCTTATTTTAGTCATGTGCCATTTATCGGTTGACATTAGCGCAAGCTGAGTTTCCGCATACCAAGCATTCGATATGCATCTTTTATATGAATGAAGATTTCTTCAAGTATATACAATAAAATGAAATGTTGATCGAATTTGATCAGCTTCCAGAGTAATTCTACAACATCAAAAATTTCTAACATTTGTGCTATTACGACCCGAGGCCGTCAACGCCAAAAGTGATTTCTTTACAATTATACTTCAATATCATAATTTATGCCTAACGTCCTTTATGCCAATCGTCCATTGTGCCTAACATCCATTATGCCTAAAGTATGTTATGCCCAACGTCCATTATGCCTAACGAATGTTATACCTAACGTCCATTATGCCTAACGTCTTTATGCCTAAGGTCCATTTTGCCTAACGTACGTATGCCAAACGTCCGTATGCCTAACGTATTTATGCCTAATGGGGTACACCCCTGCACATAGAGGGAACGCGACCAATATTATAAAATTATGCGTGTGATTAATTTTTCATTGGCTAAAAATCTTACTATACACAACTTTCGTATATTTTGGTGACCATACTGACATAAAAAACCTGTTTCAATCCACCTAGTGGTGCAATTGTGCCTTTCTCATTTGTCAAAATTACGATTCCATGGCCGGTTATGTTCAATACAATGGTGGAAATGTATATTACATATTCAGTATGATTTGCACTTACATACAATGGAACGACAGCCAGGATTTAGGGATACTATGTATCGACACTGAATCATCGCTTGAAACCAGCGGGGGATCAAGACGGACCCTGCTGAAAATTTGCAACTTGTTAAGAAATTTTAAACCAGTTTTAATTTTAAAGCACCAACCCCTCGTTGCATACTCCTACCTAAGCCTATAAAAGTCAAAAAAATTGACTAGGTTGACGATTTTTAAAGTGATTGCATAACCTTTATATATGGGAAAGCCAAAAATGTGCCAAAGTCAAAAAAGTCAATTTTTGTCAAAAACGTTTTTTTTCGAGATTACATCAAATCTCAACGTTTCCTGCCTTTTGAAATCATTTGGCATCAAAAATACAAATTCGATTTTGAAATTTTCCCTTACTGACCCCCCCCCCCCTTTGGAAATTTTTCATTTCAGTTTACATGGGAATTTGCTGTGTGGTCGCACTGTTCAACCCGTAACTCCGGAACCGAAAGTCTAATCAGTAAAAAATTCAATAGCAGCCGAAGGGAAGGTTGTACCTTTCATTTGAGTTTGTGAGAAACAGAGCTTTTTTCAACATACACACATACATACACAACCCCCTTCCGTCAAGAGCTCGACCTACCGCGAGCTCGTTGCCAAATCCTTGGGGTGCGAAGCGAACGTGAGAGCCCTGTGACAGGAAGCCGTAGTCGAGTGCAAGGGTCTAGATGAGATAACGACCGTCGAGGAACCGAAGAGTGATCGAGCAGTGCAAACTGGATGTGCTGGCGGCTATCCGGATTTGGAAATCTTACGGAGGAACGTTTCCTCAGCAACTGAATGGCTGGCGTCCGAAAGGGGCTAACCCCACATTGAGTCCTATGGAAATTGAAGTTTTCTCGTTCGTTTTCCGAGGTTTTAAGAAAAAGTAGTCAATCGATTCGCAATCAGTAAATTTTGTATTGTAGCTCACATATCGATGAACTCCATATAATACTGTTTTAGAGCTTTGCCAAAGACACCATAACTCTAAAATGAAAGGTGAGGTAGGGATGTGTGAATTGTGGCTTAGCCCTTTTTGGACTCTAGGTACCCCCGGTGTTAGCCCCCCGAATTACGAAAATGCTCGTGAATTGAAAAGTAGTACATGTAATGATCTCATTTTTTCTAGACAATATGGGTCAATAAAACTACTACTGAAATAATGTATTTTTACAATAAAAACAATGTTAATTTGGAAATGCGGAAGCTTTTTCCATCTCCTGTAAAAAATACATAATGTGGGTTAGCCCCTTTTGGACGCCAGCGATTCAACTGTTGTGGCAGTCGACAACAGAAACGAAGTGCGATTATTGTAATTATTTCAGAGCCGTATCGTGTTCCTCCCGATAACGGGAACTGGGTGGCAGCAATACAAGTAAAGGGCGGTTTCCCTGTCCAAGAGGTGGTGATCGCCAGGATCAACAGCGTATTTTTCTGTAGCTGCTATGCTCCCCCGAGATGGACACCAGAGCAGTACAATAGGATGCTGGACGCACTAATCGACTCGTTAGTCGGTCGAACGCCGATTGTTATAGAAAGAGACTTTAACGCTTGGGCCGTGGAGTGGGGTAGCAGATTGACCAATATAAGAGGTTACAGCTTGTTGGAAGCCCTGGCGAAGCTAGATGTGAGACTGTGCAACGGAGGCTTCGCTACCACATTCCGTAGAGACGGTCGAGAATCCATCATAGACATAACATTCTGCGGCCTTTCGCGAGTTCGTGAGCAGTACACACATAGTGACCACCAAGCGATCCACTACACCACGGCGATATTGTACGGTAACACCGAGAGTGAGGACTGGCGAGCGGAAGTAGAAAATAAAGGACTTCGACAAGGACCTTTTTGTGGAAGCACTTCGTGCTGACAGCGTCACTTCAATTGTTGGAAACAGTAGCGCGGGCATGTGATGTAACAATGCCGAGGAAAATGGAGCCAAGGAACTACCGGCGTCCAGCGTACTGCCTGCCTAAAAGCCAGAAGACGCGTTCAGAGAGCAAGATCTGAGGCAGTCAGTGAAGAATGCAAGTTAACATTCCGGGCAGTCAGGGCCGCTTTTAAACGCGAGATAGTGCTAAGCAAGTCCATCTGCTATAAGGAGCTGTGCAGAGAAGTAGACGCCAACTCCTGGGGCAATGCTTACCGTGTCGTCGTGGCCAGGATCAAGGGTCGAAATGTGCGCTGACAAACTGAAAATTATCGTGGAGGGTCTTTTCCCGAAGCACGACCCAACCGCATTTCCACCTACGCCGTACGTTGATGCAGATGGTGGAAATACTGGTGACAATCGAGTTTCCAAGGGCGAGCTCCTTATAGTGGTAAAAGGGCTGAAAACAAAGAAAGCTCCCGGACCGGATTGTATCCTCAACGTGGCACTGAAGACTGCGATCCTGGCGTTTGCGAACATGTTCAGGATAGTCCTACAGAAATTCCTGGACGATGGATCTTTCCCGGATAGAAGCTGGTGTTGCTGCCGAAACCAGGAAAACCACCAGGAGATCCAGCATCGTTTTGGTCTTCTGAATACTCTTGGTAAGCTCCTGGAAAGGGCCATCCTCAACAGATTGACGACCTACGCTGAAAGTGAGAGCGGACTATCGCAGAGGTAGAGCCCATCGCCGTAGCGCTGCACAGTATGCGGTTCTGGACTATCTATGTAAGGTTCTGAAAAGTTACTTCCAGCACCGACTACTTGTCTACCAAACGAACGTAGGGCAGAGGTCGATTAGGGTCACGGTGGGAGTACCTCAGGGCTCTATACTCGGCCCAACGCTCTGGAATATAATGTACAACGGAGTGTTAACACTGGAACTGCCCAGGGGAGTTCAAATCGTCGGCTTTGCAGATGATGTTATCCTGACGATAACCGGCGAGACTCTTGAGGAGGTGGAGATGTTGACGGCAGAGACAATAGGCATCATCGAAACCTGGATGGCTGACGTTGAAGCTGGCTCACCAAAAGACCGAGGTAGTGCTGGTCAGCAACTGTAAAGAAAACCAGCGTGTCGAGATCAGCGTCGGGGGACAATCCATCCCATCGATGCGTGCGCTGGAGCACCTGGGTGTGATGGTCGATGATCGGTTAAATTACAACAACCATGTCGACGATGTATGTGAAAGGGCTGCGAAGACAACTAACGCATTGGCAAGGATCATGCCAAATCACGGAGGAGAAAGAGGCAGCACGAGACGTCTCCTGGCGGATGTCTCATCCTCAATATTGAGGTATGGCGTACCGGCCTTGGCTGCTGCGCTGAACTCAAAGCGGAACCGGACGAAGTTGACAAGCACGTTTCGCCTAATGGCTGTTGATGTCGCAAATACATACAGAACGATATCGTCGGAGGCAGTATGCCTAATTGCCGGGGTCATCTGCATCACTCTGGCTGAGGACGTGGAATGCTACCAGCGGCGAAATGCACGTAATGCAAGGAGACTGGTCCGAGCGGACTCGTTGGCTAAGTGGCAGCACGAGTGGGACAACTCTGAGAAAGGAAGGTGGACCCACCGACTCATCCCAAATGTGTTTGCTTGGGTACATAGGAAACATGGCGAGGTGAATTTCCATTTGACTCAGTTTTTGTCAGGGAACGGATGCTTCCGGAAGTACCTGCATCGGTTTGGACACGCTTCTTCACCCCTTTGCCCGGAGTGTGTGAACGTGCATAAGACACCGGAACACGTGGTATTCGAATGGTAAGTCCGAAGGGGTATGCCTGGTGTGACAATGGCCACGATGAGCATATCTGGGACGCTGTCAATAGAGTGGTTACGAGTATACTCTCAGAGCTGCAGAGGAAGTGGCGAAGTGACCAACAAAGTAGCACCATTGGCTAGAGCGCCGCCCGGAAACCATAAATCGGGTTTCGGGAGCAACTCCGCCGCCGGGGAACTCTCCGACGGTATAGACAATTGAGTAGTACGAGATATAGTACGGGTTTGGGTCGTGCGTCGGGGCGCAAGTGAACCGGACGACAGGCTTCACCGGAATCGCCGGACCGACCTCGACACCCTAGCGGGTAGCTCGTGAGCAGGCTAGATCCATCGCCGGGGATTAGACCGAGTAGACGAAGCGGGGAGCTAAATAGCTCACAGAAAGATACATCGGTGTCGGGAGCGATCTACCGCCAGGAAATTCACGTTAGGGTATATTCGCCGCCATGGACTACCCAACCGAATCGTTACGACAAGGGGAGCTGAATGGCTCACGAAACAAACACCGGTACCGAGAGAAATTCTGTTGCCGGGGAACTCTCAGTCGGAGTAGGATAATATCCGAGTTGATCTCGATAAAGTTGGGAGCTAAATGGCTCAAGGAAGCGGGTATCGGTGTCGGGGGAAATTCCTCTGTCGGGGAACTATCGGTCGGAGGAGGGTGAGTTCACCATCGCGGACTATCCAAGTAGTTCGTGATAAGGCCGGGAGCTGAATGACTCATGGAAACATGAGCTAAATGGCTCAATAAATCAGCACTTAAACGGTTCACGGGAACTAGAGCTAAACGGCGACCTAATTGATGGAGACAAGAAGCAAGAGAAGAGTCGAGAGTTAAATCAAAGCTCATAGGTCGAGCAACTCCATGAACCAAGTGAGGCTCCGAGATAGAGTAGAAGAAAGAGGTGCGACGAGAGCGCATCGATCCCCCCACGAAGTAAGACGATGACGTAGTTCCGTGGGGAAGAAGGGCGTAAAAAGTAAGGATTGTTTTTAGTGGTTAGGCACAAACGTGAGTCGTCCCAGACAGTGCCAATACACTACAGGCCAGGCTTTTGAAGCTTTTTAAAACTTACTATAAAAACACACAGATATTTTCCTATATCGACGAATTGAGTCTAATGGTATATGACACACGGCCCTCCGGGCCGGGATTAGGTTGACCATTTTTAAAGTGGTTGCGTAACCTTTCTATATGAGAAAGGCAAAAAATCGCGTTAAATAATACCAAGACTTGAACCGACAATCAACGACTCACCAAAGATACTCTCTTACTGACTGGGTTAAAGCGACACATAACAACGTAACTGCAAGGTGGCGTACATAAGGTTCGCTTAAGAGTGAACAATTCAAGCGCATTGAGATTGAGTTTAAAATTTTAGTCTAGAGTATAGTGCCTATTTTAGCCATATTAAGAAGGGTGCTTCACTAGTTCATTGATTATTCGCCTTACAATCAATGGAATGCGTACATTGGCATCAACAGCTTTGCTTCATAGTTAAGAACCAAAATAACCAAATGTTAATACAAAACTTCGCGAAAATATGCTCATCACCCTATAGTCGAGTGTAGCTTTTTCAATACTAATAATCACAC
>NW_026684118.1:0-7000 GCF_030247195.1 Topomyia yanbarensis | reverse complement strand
ACATATTAGCTGTGGGTAAAACGATGGAACAGCTCACGCGTAATTTAGAAGAAGGGCGTAAAACCACCAACTGCAACAATGCACTTCACGGGAAAAGTTCATACAAACAATTTACAGAAGAATCTTTCTTTTACTACTCTGATCCGGAGTTTCCACTCAAAATAAACCATGCTGGTTGACTGTTACGCCCTTGTTCTAAAATACTCGAGAAATCGACAGAAAAGGCGATCCGATCCGTCACGTCCCGTGCTTGTGTGCGTATGTGTGTCTCCGCCAGTCTCTGAAGAAATCATCTCTCAGCTCAGTCATCATTTCGGGGGTATTGGTTGTTTGTGAGGATGGAGATTCGTCTCGTGAGGGTTAAGAAAGGCGAAAGAGAATCCGTGGGTTTATTAATCTATTTATGTGGCCAGTTATAAGGGACAGGTGAAAAGTTCACGATTCCGTGGCTTAGACAGGGTGAGAATATAATTGGACACATGGCGAACCTGGGAAGTTAATCAAATACTGAAACTCTGTCTGGATTAGGGTAGCCGGCGGATAACGTGGGTAGTATGGGTCATACTTGAATATAATCGAGTGGGTAATAACCCACTCGAAATTTTGAACAAATTTATAATTGGAAAACTATCAAGCATATACCTTGCGCACATAAACGGTGTACGGAATTAATTACACCTAAAACTACACAGTAATCATATGTTTGTCAAGAAACAAACTAATATGCACACTTCAATAAATCCGCGACAAGGATGATCATATTTTGTAGAATTCAACTCCGTTGGTTACTGCTGACATTCATTTCTCCGGCCACAAGTCCTTCGGCACGGTTCGAAATTCGCTTCGCTGAGGTTTTAACTAAGGTATAGTAATACCCTAAGTGGTTAGGCTAAGACATCAAAAACATCTGACCAAACTTATCATTTCCAACAACTATTTAACCCGTATTCACTAGTTTACCAACTACGGTCACTATAGACTCTTTCACCAGATTAATTTTCCACTGCAGCAGCTGCGGTTGTTTTTCGTATTTTTCTCCACGGACAAGTTGTTTCCATTTGCATGTGAACCAAAAACCAGGATAAAAAAAACAAAACGCCAGTCCGTACACCCGTGTATGGAACTCTAAAAAAAGAACAGGTAATTGGAGGTAATATATGGCCACCGTGCCTTTCGCGGTCGAGTGTTAAAACAATAAATAAATCCTCTTGGCGGTGCATTGGAGTAATTATTCTGTACCTTATCCTAGTGCACGGCGAAAACCTTCTTCTTGTTAATGTTTTTTGTTGTTGTTGTTGTACACATTGTTGCGTGACAACGTCTCATTACATGCTAATGGCCAGGGAGCATCGCTGCAAATCGTTTGCCACCGTTGTTTGTTGCAGTGGTGGTTGCATTAACTGATATTACTTTTTCGAGGGTAGCTTCGATTTGTTTGTTGGAAACGGGTTCACCCGAAACCGTTTCGTAAGGTTCGAGGGTATAATGTCCGACCGTAAGAGGATGTCATGACGTCCACAATATTTTTTGTAATTCATAATTTAATTAATTTAACGCGGTTCAATGCGTTAGCTTAACTGAGCCGTGATTCTTTTATTTTATACGCCAATTAAAAATTTAAAAAAAACCTCAGTTAATGGGTTTACGTCGGACGCAGTTTGCTGCTGTGTGTTGAGATACATTTTCTAGACGGTGAAGCAATAGCTACGTTGTTCGCCGTCATTCGGTTTGTCTTTTCTCGCCTTATCGTTCACGTATATGTCGCCATCGGTACTGCTTTCTTTCTATTCACGGTTGCAATGTTCTGATTTGTTTCTTGTTCCTACGGGTAACTGTTGAAAATCCGACTTCATCGGCTTTTGCTTCTATATTCATGGTGATGGTTGCCTGTTTGGAGGCACTTGGTGCAATTCTTGTTACTTTTCTGTTTGGCAATAGTAGCTGGTATAAAGCAGCCCTGGCTCAATGTTTTCTATAGTGTAGCGATAGATCCCACCCAATTGGTACGTAGGGATCTGCCCTGTGTTCGTTCGCTGACTATATACCTTGGATTGATTTGCATTGCATGGTCATGATACATTTTGTTGGACGCATTCCCACCAATCGAACACCTTTGCGAATACCTGTGAAAAAGTTCGTCAAGTATCATTGTTAATGGTACTTTTATACATATGGGTTGTTTGATAATGATGGTACTGGTACACAGAGCCAGGTCATGTAGCCTTACCCCAATTGCTTCATCGTGGGATGCTAGATTCGCAGCCGTGTTGCATGGTGTTCAACGAAGCGAAAGGTTCTGCTTTGGAAATGGTTTTGAACATTAGAAATCACTAAATGAGGAATCCGAATAAATTGACTCACATGGCACGTTCCCTGTGTGTCTAGCTGGGTTGTATGAGTAGCTGTACCTTCTCATCGTTTGCCTGATCGGAAAAAGAAATAAAGTTTAAAGGATGGAAAAATACAGCACAAAAAAACAGCAGGTAACTCAACCTCACGAGCAGCTCGAATCACATCTCAGATAGCCTAAAACTCTTTACCAAACGGTACTAAAAACTTTACTATGTCACTAAGCTTCAGGCACTCAAACACAGTTTCATCTATGGAAGATCAAAAGAAAATTAGACATCTCAAATGAGTTACTTATCAGATAAATGTGATTCACAAAGATCACATGAAAATGACTCAGCGCGCTGAATAGTAGCCAGGTGATAATTGAGTTTGCAGTGGCCGGTGAAATTCCAGATCAGCATGCCGCAGTAGTTTCAAAAAATGTAAGAGTTGCTTTGAAACAAGTAGGCATAGTTTTCCAAAATGCGATTGTTAGATTTTTTTAATGATTGCACCAACAGTTACAGTACTCGGATGAAACCCAAGAAGACCAGAATGTTTTTCTTTATCCAACACGACGAAATTGTCAAAGAACCAACAAAGTAAACCTCTGCGTCTGCTCTGCGCATTTTGTCAGTCTATTCGTTCCAAGTAACACCGCTGTGTCAACGTCTATATTCGCTTGGAAGCTGCATAAAACGACATTTGACGATGTGTGGCATGTTGTTCTTCGACGCGCACGATTCTACTTGGATAATGCTTTTTAACGTAATCTATACGATATGGCGCAGGTGGTGAAATTGCACTGTGTAACCTTCTGATATGTTAAGCTTCATATTCATCTTAAACAATTGTTCCACTTCACGAATAAATAGTTTTACGGAATATTTGCAAAAGCCAACAGCAACACAGTGTGGGGCATATTACACGGTTTAGATTGATTCTTACCTTTGTTCCCGCTTTACACAGCAGTTAGAGGCAATGATATTTTTCTTTTATAAGTACACAACAGGACACACTTATAGATTCGATTGTTTGCCCTGCTATAACAACTGAATCATATTTAGCTTTTGAGCTTAGTAAATTGAGAAGCCAATGTTGGCCAAGCAAATTTGAATAGACATGATCCATTAATTTTTTTTTTTTTTGAGAGTTGTCCTGCCGGGGCTGTAGAGCCGGGTTCCCGGAAGGGCGTGTTTTAGTGTGTGCAAAATCTTTGGCGTAGTTGTGCGTGGATGATCACGATTATATGTTCGTCCTTGTGTATCATCGCGAAGGGCCCGAGCGTTTGTAAGTTAACGTGCTCGATCGGGTGGACGTTTGCATGTCGCGTGTGCGTTGTTATGCTTCATGAACGTTTGTGTTTCGCGTGTGCTAGCGCGGATATAACTTTGTGTGAATATATACAGTTTTTTGCGCGGCTTTTTCGCGTGGCATTTTTTACGCGAAGTTTGGAAATTTACGCTGGTTCCATTTACGCGGCCTGTACCCCCGCGTGAAAAAAACCTAAGTGTAATCAATTTTATCACTGTGTCCTTGCCCCTATTCGCGTGTGTTCTTGGATGATAGTGCGCGGACCTTGACCTCTGATAGTTAATTTTCAGTGTACGTTTCAGATACCAGGAGAGATTGAGTTCTCGCTCAGGTCGCATTGGAAGGTATTGTCTAGTGAATATGAGCATCATTTTTTATTGATTGAACTGAAGGCATGGACCTAGGTTGCTAGGGTCGAAAGTAGGACATCCGGACGTAACCGATTCATGATTGTGCGAACACTGGCGTTTGTAGTTTCACTTTTGAGACCGCGTTTGTAATTTTATAAGTGTTATTCACTTATTCATCGGGGCATTATTCTGTTTGTGAGATCGTTGGCGCAGATGTGCGTGGATGATCGCGAAGGGCTCGAGCGTTTGTATGTTCGGGTGTTTGTGGTTTGCACTAGCATGCATGTAACTTCACGTGGATAAATTCGAGTTTTTAACCGTGTGGCCATTCGCATATTCGCGTGTTCTTGAATGATCGTACGGACCGTGACTCTGATGCTTAATTTTCAGTGTACGGTTCAGATACTAGAAGAGCGCTCCCCCATAACACTAGGGTTCCCGGTCATGCCCTCATGGAACGTGTTATCCAGTGAATATTAGCGTAATTTTTTTTATTGATCCAACATGAATTGCGCGAGCGGTGGGTTTATGCATGAGACCGCGTTTGTAAATTTGTAGGTGCTAAAACGTTCATTTAATTATCGGGGTGTTGTGGTGTGGGCGAGATTGCAGGCGTGTGTAGATAATTGTAAGTAATTGTAAGTTCGCGTTTGTGTGAGTGAGTTATATTGTGAGTGTATATGAGGGAATATGCAATTATGTTAGTGAGTGTTTGTATGAATCTAAATTCCGAATAAAGAAAAAGAAAGATCCAGAGATCAATTACAAGCGTATAAATTGTTCTATATTATTTTTGGTATACATGAGTAGTGGTGAAGCAAACTACTACAAGTACAGCAAAAACAGACTATTTAAGTGGAAGAAAAAAAACACGTAACATGCAATCAAACTACCGTCCAAATGCCAGCGAATGATACCTATTTACCATTAACGACAATTGCATTCAGTTAAGAGTTTTATCATGCTATACTGATCGGGAAAAAAATGATTCACGTGCGTCGGTAAACAAATTGTACCATAATTTATCCAATCCGATCTTCCCGAATGAATTGACTCGAATGCACGAATTGAAGTAAAAAGTAACCAGCGAATCCTAGGAAAGATTACCCACTATTCCATCATATACGCCAGTTCTGCATTCATTCTCAGACCCAGCTGTTACAAATACTCAGACGAACACATAGCCAGACAGACATACGACTAGCACATATTTATTGTGTACTAGAACTAAAAACTACAATTATTACTACACCAACACTAATAGATTTCTACTTTTACATTTCCCAATGTCTGTCGAGAGCGACATGAATCACTTCATCCGGCGCCATACCAAAACCTTAAAACTCTAACTAGAATTCTTCTTTCCTGGTTCGGTTACTGGTACTGGTGTTACTACCAACAAAACTGTCTTTCCTAACTATAATGTTCTACGAGTTTGATAAAAAACGACCGTCTAAAAGATCGGTTCGTGATATACTTCCAGCCTAAAGGAATACCCTTCAGAGTGACGCTTATTAGTAACATTCTGACTGTTAATTTTACTAGCGTAGGCGGAATTATTAAGGGCCCATGCCAATAATCTTCGTATTGTTATATAAAACCGGAAACTGGTCAACGCGATCGTGAATAATCCACGCATCAATATAGAATATCGCGTGTACATTCCGGCTAACATCGTCGAAATAGATGGCGTAATAAACGAAGAGTTCTTAACGGCAGAAACCCGTTTTTGGATACACTAAATCTTACCGTTTATTGTGCCTTTGCTCTCGAATGGTTCCCTACGTTTACCACAAGTGCGTATGGCCTGCCAAATCAGGTACTTTGAAACGCTCATGTACGGCAGACTTGTCCTTAGACGTGAAACATTCCTGTCTCTGTAATTATTTGGAATTCGCTTTGATGCAGGTATTTTCATAAAAAAATAGAAATCAGTGTTCTACCGATTTTTTACACGCTGTCCCCGGTTTTCGCCCAGCTCCTGACTTGAGGTCCATTGCCATCCGTTCCTGGAACCCTTGGAGGAACTATTGGACGGTCGAATGATGTATATTCCCCGACCAGGAGAAAATAACTGGCCAATAATCCAAACATACTACTTTCTGGTATCATACCAAAATCTGGTATGAATTGATTATTAATACCTCATTGAGGTATTAAGCAGGTACTGAAGAAACATTTTTCAATACCTACTTAATACCTCAATGAGGTATAATACTTTATTTTAGTATTATTGATGCATACCAGTGATTGTTACAAATACCAAATCAATACCTTAGTGAATACCTCCATACAGTGTATTTTGTTATTGGAAGGTTGAAAAGGTTTTGTTATTATTCAGGTATTATAATAACTCGTTTCATTATCAACTAGTTATTCCTAGTGCATATCTCAGTTATTATTTCAGGTATTTTACCTCTTATGCAAGGCTCCTCAATACCTTATTATGGTGCTCAAGTATTGGGTACAGTATACCCGAATTTAGTATTCTGAAGTTATTTTCTTCTGCTCGGGTCGTCACCTTTTTCAAGACTATGCGATAACTTAGGATTTTTCATGTGCTTGTCATCTCTACCGGAATCACACTGACAACGTAGCGAACGTAAACATTACACTCTGAAAAAAAACTGGGTAAAATTTGGCTCCTGGCTGTAGTAAATTTCTCTTCATCGGTATTTGCTTTTTTATTGGTGATGCTGGTTGTTGATCTGGAGACACTAGGTGCAATCATTATCACTTAATGCACTGTCTGATTTCAGAACCGGCTCGTAGGAATCTGACCAAGGGTAGGTGCACAACGTTATTTGCTTATAGGAAATGTCTTCCCCGCCTTTGGCTTCAAAATCAGATAGAAGGAGTTAGGTTATGTCAACCACATTTTCACAACACGAACGATGGTTGGATTGCCAGTGAAAAAGTTTCTTCAAGTATCATTTGTAACGGATCCTTTTTCTCCGTATTTTGACATGAATCTTTTCATGTGTTCTGATCTAGGGTGCGGTGCC